>NC_140617.1:13498741-13731241 GCF_057381915.1 Diplotaxodon limnothrissa | reverse complement strand
TCTTTTAAGTGTAGAATAACATTAGTGTTTAAGTGTTAGTTAAGTGTTACAATAGCATTAGTGTTTAACACATACTATGAATATTTTCTGAGTTACAGACCCCTAAAGTACATTTTTTATTTCACCTTACTGATTTCTGTCTGTTATAAAAGTTCAGGAGATGAAAAAAAGCAAATCAGTGTTAGGCTGTCAACATGATAGGATCTGTAGAGTGACATAAATATCATTGGTATTTCTAGTAATTCAGTGGAGAAATTAAAAAAAAAAAAAAGTGAGATATGTGGCTGATCCAAATAGGTTATAGCATCTGAAATGTGACTTACATTTTGATCTTCTTGTTGTGAGTCCTCCTGTGATAACACGCTTGAATGTGGCTTATGAAACAACATTGGTGTTGTTATGTTCTGTGAAATGGGTTAAACATGTCAGCCTATGTAAGCCTGAAAATATTCATAGTCTGAAGGTAGAACTCTGCATGACTTCAGTAAATATCTTGAAGTTACTGTACATACACAACGTGCTGACTCTGAGGGAGCCAGGTGGGAACTTTTTAAGATTTTGTTGATTTATTTTTTTGTTGTTTTTCTTTTTCTTTGTTTTCTTTTTTGTTTTTTATGGAATGACCCAACAAGCTCTGTGTGTGAGAGCTGGACAAGAGACGGTAGGCTTGGATATATTTTTATGGATGCCACTGCTGTTATGGGCAAATGCAGAAATCCCCCAAACTGTAACCACTGAAAACTTGTGTAACTCCTAATAGACCTTTTTTTTCCAACTTCCCTTCTGCCCATAACTCAGGTGGGATCCATAACTTGGTGTTTGAGTCATTACAGGACAAAGTTAAGTTCTCGAGTATCTAATGCATGCCTAGTTTTTAAGCATAGGTACTGTTTACCCGTGTACACAAGTTTGAATATGTAAATGGTAACATTACACCCGTGACTCAATGCACTCGGATGACGACTAGTCCAAGTCTTTTTTTTTTCTGTCTGTTTGTTTGCGAACTGGATTTGTATACTTGACTAGAGGATATGTTTTTGTCGTGTGTGTGTGCGTGCGTGCGTGTGTGTGGGTGTAAACGTGTGCTTTCTGCATCGGCAACGTTAGAATGCAGTCACATAGAGGGCCACTGACAAGTCGCATCATCCTCGCCACATTACGGCAACTTCGGGGTCACTGTTTTCACCTGTCAGCTGCTGTTGCATTGTGTGGTATCTTGGTGTTTGTGATTATGATGCACATACAGTGTACTTACTGTAAGCGAGCAACGGAGGATCAAAGCCCTCGCCTTGGGTCACAGAGGACAGGCTAAAGTTCCCTGATGACCGGTTCTGTGTTCAAACCGACCTTTAACATTGTAAATCAGTTTCATTCCTGACAATAGACTAATTTGCACATGTAGACCTTTCAGGTTAATATGAAGTTATGAGAAGCTTCATGGTAAATGTACAGTCACTTAATTCAAAGACATTTCTGATTGTCATAGAAACTGTCGTTTCGTGTTCCCACTGAGATGAGTTTTTTTTGTTGTTGTTGTTGTTTTTTATGTTTGTAGTATGAGGATCCATTTGTGCCATAATTATGTTCACACAAAGACACACTAAGCATTTGTCAGCTGTGTTTGCAATGCATGCAGTGCAAACAGGCTTCCAACAGAATCTTGAGGCAAATGATTGCAGTGATTCTGTGACTGTGAAGCGACGTAAAAACTGCTGTCGGTATGATGGTGAAAAACCAACCATGGACAGACGTTGACTCTGGCTTCTCGTAAAATAAAGATGCAGTCAGACTGTCTCTTAAACTAATATAAGATAATCCATAGTCCAGTGATGAGGTGAGGTTGCGTCTCTTTCATTTGTTTTTTTGATCAAAGTCTAGAGCAAAGTCAACTGATGATTATTCAGTGCCAAAAGTCTGCTGAAGTTCTATAACCTCACCTGATCATTATTTTTCCATCATTTATGCTACAGAGCTGGCTTTTTAAAAGATTTTACTGTGTTACATGTCAAAATGCTCTTCCCTAAAAGCTCAGACTCACTTAGTATTTAATTCAGTTCAGGCACAGCCGACTGAGCGAGAGCCCTTCGGTCAACTAGGTGTCTGTGCAGACGAAGAAAAAGTCACAAGTTTTCCCTGGATGAAGGATCCCTAGCTTTTGTCTGGAGATCTCTTTTAATTTTTCTGCTTTGAAAGCACCCAACAGTTGGTGCTCCTTTACACGCCTGTGGCTGCAGTGCAGGTTTCAAGTTTCGAGTTTTATCGTCATATAAAGGAATGGAAAAATCATAACCAGCAATGAATGCCCTGTACTTAGAGGCACACGTGTCTGATGCCCACCCTGCAGCCGAGGTGGGTCAGCAGAGATCTGCTGCTGTTGGGCAAAAACACCCACTAGTCTGGGACTGACTCTGCTCCAGATGATGCCATGACGTCATGTGTCTTTCTATTTATTTTATCCCTTGTAATAAGTATAAATCCTATATTGGATGAGGCTCTCGTCTTTTTTAAGTGCTGCTCTGCTTGTCTCTCGTTTTTGTGAACAGACATGAAAGTTTAAAAAACGCGGCCAGTTTTTTCAAATCCGGTAAAACGAGCAGGGCGACTTTTCGGGCATGTTTTGGCCACATAGACAGCAGCCGTACAAATGTAATTTTGACACCAGTGGATCCTCATACTAGCACCTAAACTGACTGCTGCCGTTTGTATGATGCAAGGTTGCAAACGGCTCTTAAAAATGTCCAGAGTCGTAGGATTACGTGGCGGTTGTGAAGTCAGTCAGAACACTACTTTGACTTGTCTTTGAGGTGAAATCTTTCCTGCACTTTTTAAGAACATGTTTTAGATTTAGAGTGACGATGTTGATGTTTTAGAAACATGGTTAAAAAATAATAATATTTACTGTGTCTTAGAGTAGAATCAAACATGTAGGAATTGTTCACGTTCACACAAAAAAAAACCACACAAAAAAATAAATGGGGGAGCACTCTGGTGAAAGCTAGTGAACCTTTCTAACCCACATAATGAGCCAAATAATAAGACTAGTGAGAGACGGGATTGGTCAAATATGATGGGAGATCTGGACTGGAACATACTGTTTTGCAGGTTGGATTTTAAGTTTGAATCCCTCAAAATGAAAGTCTTGTAATGTTTACTCTCTTTGTGTTGCTGCCTCGTGAGGAGGGAGGTATTTATGTTTCAAATCACAGCAAAATGATTGATCATTACACACTCACACACTCGTATTTATTCCCCTTCGATATAAAAGTCCACCTTTGTTTCGTTGTTTCCTGTTAACATTTCTCCTGAAATGGACCAAGTGATGCAGCAGATGTCTTGTTGGGGGAGGCGTTGTGTGTTTGAGGATGTGGGGGGGGAAGCCCTGTGCTCTGGCTTTCCATTCACACTGTACAGAAATCTAGCATGTCTCTCCAAATGATTAATAAAGATGTCTTATTACCAAAGTCATGCACGGGACTTTTCTTAAATAAACTTTACTTCTTCGTTTCTTTCTTCCTTAGCTTTGGAGGACCAAAGCTGTAAAAATCCAAAATAAATGAAATAAATAAAACATTTTAATAAGATTTGTGTGGGGGTGCCTCCCAGGTGGGGGCTTTCAGGTATGTCTTACTGGAAGAGGCCCCAGGTAGGCCTACACTGGAGATAATATCCCAGAGGAGCTGAAGGAAGTGGTCGGGGAGAAGGAGATCTGAGCCTCTCTACTTGAATCACTGCGCTCATGAACTTTATAAACGGCTGAAAATAAGATTAATTAAAAAATATAATTGCAAATACAATGTATTTATATATATTTTAAATAATTGCTACCTGATTGTATCTTTATACTATATTTCGTTATTTTAATTTTATATTTTTAATAGGTCATTTATGTATTTCTTTATATAATTTTAATTTGACAGTTTTGGCCATTTGTACTTAGCCAGAGAAAAAACAAAGACTATATAAAAGATGGACATGGCTGTCATCGTTCTTGAAACAAGGACGTAGAGCTGCTGTAAAACAATCTGTAAACGGTCAGAGCATTTCCAACCCAGATCCAGTCCCACCTACCTAAAAAAAATAAAAAAAAATAAAAAATCTTAGTTTAAGTCTTTGTTGGCAGCCTAAAAAAGCAATGATACAGTAAATTAAAAACTTCTTTTTGTATTACTAACACAAAATATCAAAGGTTTCCTTTATACACACTGGATAAAAGCCAGACTTTCAAAAGGTGTCTGTCTTAAATTTTAACCTTTTGAAAACTACAACACAAAAAAATATGGGACGCAATAAAAACCCTGAGATGATTGGATAATGCTAAAACTGCTGTACTGTCATGACTTTAAGCTTGCTGTTATGTGCACTCTCTCATTGTGTAGGTCACAATAAGGAATTATTGTGTCAAGTTATCACACGTGTCGTGGCATGCATGGTTTCTACTTTGACTCAATAACGATTATCTCCAGTTTCTACTCATGACGGTTTGCTGATTTCATTGCTGTTTCCAGCTGTAAAACAGAAACTAAATGGTGACTCTTTCTAGGCCACCTGTGCAGGTAATAACGTAGTGTTTCAATCACAAGAATGAAAGTTGATCTTTAATTTGTTTAATTAATCCCAGACGTATTATTCTGTACTGCGAGTGTTTGTGTGAATTCAGATACTCAAACAGGAATGTACTATTGTTTGCAATGCAGTACTGAGGAAATGATCTTACACCATGACGTTGTTGCAAAGTTTCCCCGCTGGAGCTGAAAATATTTTTGCGGCTCCGGGGTAAATAACTGCCTCATTAATCAGTCTGACCAAAGAAACCTGCAGGTGCTTACGCGGGCCTTCAGTTTTTAGGTTGGTGTAATTTACCACAGTATTTAATTCTGATGCTAGGCCTAAATTATCCTCCAGGAAAAGTGTAATTTTATATTTTAGCATTCCAAATCTAACTGAAGTCAGTTATCTACATTATCCCACCACTGCTGAGACAATCTGGGAGTTGTTTCCTGTTCTGTTCAGCTTTAATCTTGGGTATTACCACCATCAGGCCTGCACTGAGAGCCAGTAAATACATTGCAAAACTGAAACTGGTTCTTTCCCATATACACAATCATGCGTGTGCGTGTTTGTTTGTTGCTGCCTTCCTGATACATTCCCGTCCAGCCCGCCCCCGTGGCTGCCAGCTTGTTTTGAACTTGGAAGCAGCTTCCTGTTTGGCAGTCATTTAACACTTAAACGTGGGAATATGGTATCTAAAGGCAGAATAACACACCGCCTGCCAATACATGACTAAGAGTGTGCAGGCTAACAGTTGAGTCCAAACCAGTGTGACAACTAACAGATTTTCAGCTCCATCCAAACAGCACTAACCTTAATGTGACTGAGACAACAAACACATCATAGTCCTCTCAACGTATCTTCTTTAAAATATGTCGGGCGGGTTTAACGTGCACATAAGGTGGAACAAAAAGAAAGTGATGATCCAGTTTGCAGATATCATTGAACGTGGAATATGTGCCAGATGCTCGGTGAATGGAGTTTTATAATCCACTTTCGTGGTTGAATGAGTCTTTTGTGGCAGGTTTTTGTTGTGCGTCTTCTCCACAGAAATTATATTCAGAAATCCCCTCCTGGCTTCACTTTCTTCACTCACTTAAATACTTCATGTGTCATAAATGGTGCATGCGGTAAAGGAGGAAAGCTCATGATTCTTTCAGATGTCAATAAAACCCAATGGAAACTTGTTTCAAAAATAGTTTTATTAAATACTTCATGTCCTAGCTATCATAAATACAGAAAACAATAAGTTATGATGGCTATTCAGGAGCTGAAATGGAGAGGGGACCATCTGTTCTGAGGGGGTCTAGGTCTACGGGTGTTAGCCGCTCTGGGACAGCTGAACTAAATCCCACAGCAACGGCTGGGAGAATTAATCCTAGAATAAATAATGGGGAGACGGAGCACCTTTGGCTGAGGACAAAACCGTGTCCTGACAGGATCACAAATGAATCCTCCTCCCCCAGCGACCACAGCTTCCCTTCAAAGTTGTGTCTTCTCTTCCTGAGAGCGGCCACTTGTCAGTTTTCGTATTTTTAAAAAGTCTCTTCTGTTGAAAGTCTGCGCCAGGATTTCATTTCCCTTTAAGATTAAACAAACAGAAAAATTTAAGTGATCATTTTTACTAATAATCTGTAAATAAAAGCTACAAACTCAGGACGTACACATTGCTGCCAGACACGATTCTCTCCTGGTGTTGCTTCGTCAGGCTGAACCTCCTGAAGAACGTGGGCAGTTTGAGCTTCGCTCTGGCGGATCTCGAGGAAATGCTGAAAAGAGAAAAGACTCTCGTGTCAGACTGGGCTTTGGGAAGAATGCTGTAGAGCCGAGGCGCTAATGAGAAGCTGTGTGGACAAATGGACTGCTCGGCACTAATGTGTAAATGACTCAGTATGACAGGAATTTTATATTCAGCACTCCCTCCAAAGAGGTTTTGTTCTCATTTTCTGCCATTTAAAACATTTACAGTCCTCAACTTCCACGTTGTAATGTTTAAAGACTCAAAATGATAAACCCACCATTCTCCTTGTAACTGTTTATCTTCTATCCTCTCCTGTGCAGCTGTTTGCTTCTCTCCGTCCTCCTCTTCCTCTTCTTCTCTTACGTCCACATCCTCCGGTATCTGGTCCCACAGCTTGCTGTTGACCCACAGAGCTTCTCGAAGACCTCGACCTCGGCCTATGCAGGTCACCCGGCGACACAAAGGGCAGCCCACGGTGAGCAGACCGTTCCTCTCCGTTGACATCCTCTCCAGACACGAATCGCAGAAGGTGTGCCTGCAGTGGAGCACCCGGGGGATCCTCTCCACCCGGGAGTAGGGCAACAGGCAGACGCTACATTCGCCATCCTCACAGAGAACCATGGTCAACCCCGACAACTTGTGGAATGAATGATTTTTCTACAAAATCAAAATTTTTAATGGGTGTGAAAAGGCTTTCTGCAAGTCCGGTGTTTAGAAACAATGGTGAAGATGATGGCTCCTGCAGGTCCCAAGCTCACCAAAGTGACTCTCTAATACATTAAAAAAAAAACATTTTTATTAGCTATTAGAAGCATTGCTGCATCAAATTTAAGTTACATTTGTAGTTAAGATGTCCAATTAAGATCTAATAATTTAATATTTAAATAAAGGTTAATCTGGATTATTGTAGGATTATTGATGTTCTATTCCAGACAATGGAGCTGATTAGAAAGGACAGCAATATACCAAAATACACTACCATCTAATATCTTATGCTGATTTGAAAGAAAAATGTTTCAATAATAATAATAAAGAGTGTACTTACAGCTGGCCTTTGCGTGTAATTTATTGTCCGTCTTTGGCTGCACAGCTCAGCCTCTCTGCAGTAAATGGTGTCAGAAAGCCGGCTCGTTTGCCTCCTGTTAGGAGTGTCTGTTGGGTTTGTGGGGGCGGAACAGAAACGTCTCTAGCTCTTTCTCTTTCTCACGGCCCCATACCCACCCAGCATAACAGCTGGGGAAGCAGAGCGGCTGGGACGCTCTTTGTTCAGTGTTTGACAACAGGCAGGTGGAGAAACGGGGAAATGACGCAATGGAAGGCGGGTGTAGTCAAACAGAAAAAGTAATCTAGTTAGCTTTAACATTAAAAACATCCTTATGTTTCAAGATAAATTGAAAAGGGTTGATATCCTTTAGGAAAAATAGAAAAGGAGGGCTCGTCCGGGATTTGAACCCGGGACCTCTCGCACCCAAAGCGAGAATCATACCCCTAGACCAACGAGCCAGTTGCAGGGAATCCCGTGGTAGCGTTTTTATATGTTAACACATCCATGAATGTACTTAATCAACAATCATCGCATCGCTATAAGAGAATATAATCGCAACCTCAATATAAGGACTAACCGATGTCAGCAAATTCCTGAAAACTGTTTGGACGGAATCGACGTAAGAAATATTTTTCCTTCCAAAAATACAACTGACCACAAAGAGTAGGGACCCTACACTATTTTCTTGGTTTCTACCGTGACTGGCACAGCATATAAATCACCGGTTCTGAGACCGTCCTACTTTGGCAAATCGTCCTATACGTACGATAATTTGAAAGTGACTTCTGACAAACCGTAACCATAACCCTAATCATAACCATAACAAATATTCACATTGGCCTAAAAAAATGAAGTCAATTTGGGGTTTGTGTTTTTGCGCACGCGTGGCGCATGCGCAGAAACAACGGGTAGAGTTTTTAGTGTGGTGGGACGGATTCCCAGAACACCAGAACACAACCACAAGCCAATTCAGAAGTGAAAACGCGCATTAGCTTGAAAACTGGTAGCAGTGCTGACCACTTACGTAGACTCCACAAAAATTCACTGCAGATGTTTGAAGTAAATATGTCAACAGTCCTTAACGGTACAAAAATTGGGCTCGTCCGGGATTTGAACCCGGGACCTCTCGCACCCGAAGCGAGAATCATACCCCTAGACCAACGAGCCACGTGTTCATAGAATGTCTGACAATATCCTTTAATCTTCTAAGAAGCCAACAAGATGACCTATATTATGATAATATTTGTTAAAAAATCGTTACAGGCAACAGGGAATTTCCAAATACGAACTTTCATAGCTAGGCGTGTGGATAACAGGTCTGTTTTGAGTATTTTAAACAAGCTGCTTCCTGTGCTCTGAAGTTACGTACAGCGTGTTGACATCACATGCAGTGGTGGAGTTACCGCCATACCTCAGGAAGCGCGCTGTTCGGCAGTCCAGCTAGTGATGTAAACAAATAAAGTTGGATGAGTTGACACGGACCAGCCACAGCCAGCAGCTAACAATGCTGTAAGCAGAAACCACCTCCGTGTAGCAGTGAGGTCAGCCATGGTTTAGCTCGCTGTGTATTATGGGTTGCTAGTAACGTGTATGGTTGCTAAGTTATAGTAAACTTCTTGCGTGGGGAAAGGGCACGTGAAGCACCCGTAAAGCAAGTCCGCTTTAAGTTACTAACAGGGCTGACGTTACTTTGAACCAGATGGAGGCTTTTCTGGGGTCGATGCACAGCCCTGATCTGAGGTAAGTTGCACTGCGCTTAAAGAACTAACTTGGGCCATGAGCATTTACAGAAATTACACCCTTTTCATTATTTGGCTTTGTCTTTCAGCTCAGTCCTTTCATCGTGTGAGCCGGAGCTTCAGGAACTGATGCGACAAATTGACATCATGATCAACGATCAGAAGAAGAAGTGGGAAGATGAGAACCGCGCCTTGGAGCTCAGGCTGAAAAGTAGAGAAGAGGAACTTTTAAACTCAAGGAGCACAATTGAACGGAGGGACCTGGAGGTGAAATAGAAGAGCCTAAGAGTTTATACTAAACAGGAGCAAAGTTCTAAAAGATAAATGATGATGTGTACACGTGTTGATCCAGTGTTGGTACTCCTCCCTCGATCCTGTTAGTGATGTTTGTGGACAGGATGTCAAAGTGTAGCCGGTGTGAGGTGGTGTCCATTGTGGGAACCTCAAAATCACATCCCTGTGTTGTGCAAATGATCAGATCAGCGAAACTTCAAGATATAAATATAAAAGGACATACGTATTAACATTAATGTTTCTGGGACATTAACAGGTCAAAGGTGCTGCTAGGTGTGCACATATACTTTGTGGCAGAGTGCAGTGAGGTGTGTTTAGTCTTGATCAGTATGTGTGGGTCTGACTCAAGTAGATGAATTAAAGAGTCTGATAGCAGCAGACTCTCAGACAGTGAGGTTAAAAGAATCTCCAGGCTGATGAGCTTCACGCCGACTACAGATTCGGCATTCCTGATGAGGTTATTCAGTCAGTTTGCATCCATCAGATATTGTTCTTCATCACAGCATGACCATCAGCATGCAGTGGAGCAGTTTGCAGCCAGGATGAGGGCATGCACCTACAAGTCTGAGGCTATGATCTTAGTCACAAGTGATGGGAACATGGAGTGTGATGTGCCTGCAAACTCCTAAAGTGCGTGCTGAAATCTGGAGAATGACCTAACGAGTGTGGTGGTAGATACAAGCAGCTGAAGTGAGTCTGGGCGTAGCGGTAGGATTAGGAGCCAGGACATCTGGAGGGAGCTCAGAGTCGAGGCACTGCTCCTCGCTGTTAAAAAGAGCAAGTTGAGATGGCCTCTAATCAGGACACTTGCTCCCTTTTGAAGGTTTCCCAGCGGCGTTGCTTTGTCTGCTGCCGCCACAAAGCAACGTCAGATGAGGAAAAGAAAAATGGATGTTGTTGATATGATTAAATTAGCCTTTATTTAAGTAAAACTAGATTTGGATCCTTTATTTTTGTTGATGATGATAAAATTTGTAGATTGTGAACCTGGAATTTTTGTGGGGCACCAACGATGAAGTGGGGTGGTGCGTCAAGGCTCAGTGTGAATAAATAAAGAGCATTTTGAGTAGAGACCAAAAATAAAAATATGCAGCTGGTAATGAGCATAGCCTCAATATAAGATAGTTGCTAACACAGCTCATAAATTGAGTGCTCATATTAACTCTTTCCAACACCATTACTGTCCTCACCCATGACTGTAGATTGGATTACTCCGCAAGCAGCTTGAAGATGTCAAGACGGGTCCACAAGAGTTAGCCGCCAAGTACGAGCAGCAACTGCGCAAACTCCGTGAAGAGGTGCGAAAACTTGTCTGTTACAAATCTTTTCTGCTTTTGCTTGGGCAGAAGTTTACAGTTTTTCTGTTTGTACTCACTCTCCTGCATGATTTCAAATATAGTAAGTGCGTTTCTATTCCTGCAGTTGGATAAGTTAAAGAGAAGTTACCATAAGCTTCAGCGCAAACACCTCAAGGACGCTAACGCAGGAGTGAAAGAGACAGACCTCCAGAAGGTGAACCCTGACATCACCCCAGTCATGCCATTGGATTGCTGCCGTCTTCTGGGTATGTGAGGTATAATGAAGCTCCCCTCTCTCTGCAGGAATATCATCAGCGCTCTCTGGAGTGGGAGCAACAGCGCACCCAGAGCCGGCAGGAGCTCACAATCCTGGAGACCGAGAATAAGAGCTTGAAAGATGAGCTCTCACACATAAAAGTAAGTTCAGTGACTTCAGCATGTAAAGAAAGCAAAGGCTTGTTTGTTTTATTCACCACGTGTTTTCTGTTGTTTCCAGTCCCAGTGGGCAGCGCACCAAGTGGAGAGGGAGCACAGGGATTGCTGTCTGGAGGTGCAGCGCCTGCGCTCTCAGCTGGAAAAAGCTCAGAGAAGTCTGCACACGCAGGAGCTGGAACTGGAGCGTCTCCGACCACTTGAGAGTTGGAAGGTAGGTTCAGAAACCTGGGGAAGGTGATAGGACTGAAGATTTTCAATTACACAACACTCACAACAAGTTTCTCCGACATGTATTAAGCCTGAAAGAAAATGAAAAAGACTTTAGTCTACCGATCAACTTTATCAGTGTCGAGAAACTGAGCTTCAACATTTAATCCAGTGCCCATAAACCTCTTAATGTTGATTTTTCAGTTAAGCATTTACAAGCTCAAAGTTCCTCATAGGTGCCAGGTTAAAATATCTTTTAATCAGCTGATGATCCGCTGTTTTGCAGGTGCTTTCTGAGAAATGGGAGGAGCTGGACTCCCAGGATGCTTTTGTGCGGCAAACCAGTCTTGAGCGCCAAAGACTTCGTAACGAAACAGCCAGATTCAACCAAGCACTGCAAGCTAAAGATCAAGTCATTCGGTGGGTGTATGTCTAGTGATGTAGTTCAGCAACTTATACAGAAGGGGGCGTACTGCGTCCACACTGTAGGCAGGATATTGCTTTGTAGCACTGTAGCTTTCCAAGTGACTGACTCTGAAGTATCTGCAGCCAAAACGAGAGCTGATCAAATTCTTTAAATGCTAAGCAAACTGGCCATCTACCTGCAGACTGTGTCAGTTGTAGATGTAGGGAGTGTGAAAAATGTGGTATAACTGGTCTGTGGGCTACTCCTGCTTGTGCTGTTGTTGGTCTGTCAGCGACTGTTAAATACGACCCGAGTGTTGAAAACCACAACAAGTGTCCACTGCAGCCACGGTCTGTACTTTTCATACTGTAGTTTTTCTAATCTTTAATGATTGTTTCATGGTTCTCCCGTCCCTAGTGAACAAACCTGTTTATTTAAAATTACAACATCAGTAATGAAGTGATACTTTTATCCAGCCTGCATGAATCAACACATCCTCCCTAACATCTTTTCTTCATCTTCTGATGTTTTCTGTTGGGAAAAACAATTAGCTATTGTCCATCATAAAGGTTGCCATCCTGTGAATGTTTGCGTGATGTTCTTGTGCAGCTCTCTGGAAGACTGTCTGGTAGCTCAGGGCTGCACCGGTGTGGAAATCCTCAGACGAGAGCTGGAGAAGACTGCAGCCAAGCTCCAAGGTGCCCAAGCATATCAGGGTCATCTCAAGGCTGAACTGGCATGTCTCAAAGAGAGGTAATGTTAGTCCGCCCCTTCCTGTAGTCCAAAACCCAAGTTTGTTTTTTAGTCTTTTACTCCTTTTAGTCCTGTCTTGTGCTGAAGCAAATAGTGAGTGAGTGGGAATGGGGTGCGCCTGATTTATATCACAAGAAGAAAAATTACAGACCGAATCACTTTTCTCCAAATCAGACGTATTTTAGGATGTAGCTATCAGGAGAAAAGGAACCGTGGGAGCAAAAAGTTGCAGAGTGATGCTAATATTTTTTAGTCCTTGTGTGGGAATATTGAATATTTATGCAATGTAGCTTTTGAATGTCTTTGGACCTCGGTGATCCTTTTTAAATGTGCATATGCACTGAAATCGACCTGAAGTAAATTAAGAAAAAAAAATGCAGAGCACACAGAGTTGTCAGTGGATTTCATTCAGATCTTTTTTCTGTGCGAGTCATTGCTTTTATTTCTCTGGACTCAGGCTGCAGGTGGTGAGTAAACAGAGAGATGACAACTTGAAGACGGAGCAAGAACTGCGAAGCCTGAAAGCGGAATGTGACTCTTCTATGGCTGAAGCGAAAAGGGTCTGTGTTTTTGTTTTTGTTCATTTTTTTTTTTTTCATTCTTGTTCTTGTTGTTTAACATCAGCTCTGCGTCACTACCTCATGTCCTGCCTACGTTTGATCTACAGCTTAGAGAGGACCTTGAGCGGGCCAGGCAGACTCACAGCGGCGAAGTTGAGGGAATGAGAAAGGAGGTGTCAAAGCTGACCAGCGAGCTGCACGAGCGCGACCTCGCCGTCGCCAGTCTGAGCGCCTCCTCGTCCAGCATCAAGCAGCAGCTTCGTGATGAGGAGGAGCGATCAGAGAAGAAGTCTGCTGAGCTCAAAGTGAGTTAATTCAGTTGAATGCAGTGCCAGTTCACAAAAACAGTGATTATGTAGGTAAAGACTTCTTCTAGAGAGAAAACTAGAATGATCAGACGAGCCTCTGTGAGCAGCAATCCCTTTAAAAATGGAGATTTTCCAAGGCCCCTTAAAGCATCTTCTGCTAATAACAGCAAGTTTATAAATGATCTAGATTAATGGACTGCATGAATGCTGTACTGGGCAGGGACTGGACAGTGAAACTTGAAGCTTTTAACCAGAAAAATGGTAGACCCTTAACAAGCTGATGGTGTAACGTCCTGTCCTTTGCTGCTCTCCGTTTGTGTAATCGGCTCTCTAGAGCACAGGTGTCGAACTCCAGGCCTTGAGGGCCAGTGTCCTGCAGGTTTTAGATGTGTCCTTGATCCAACACAGCTCATACAAATGGCTTAATTACCTCCTCAACATGTCTTGAAGTAGATCTGTGCGATATGACCAAAATCTCATATCCCCCTATAAGAATTCTATCTTCCCGATAACGATATAAATCACAAAAATTTTACATTTTCTGTAAATTCTGTGAATCTCGGGCAGCTCGACTTGCGGGAAGTGTTTCCAGCTGCGCGTCATGTAGCTGGAGTCGAGTGTTTTAACCGATGCATGAAACTATACATTTTTAGACATAAGTTGTAACGGCCGCCGTTTTCTTTGTGAGTATTTATTACACGGCGTGCTGCGGGGAAAAGCCTGTTCTAACGTTTGAGTCTAAGGTTTATTTTTTAGCACCTGGCGGCTCTTTTTTTACTTCTCATCCGTAAACAATCTGCTCTTTCACGTGATTCAGTTTATTTTGAAAAGTCTGAACAGGATCTTGAGCTTTATTGTGAAAGGTTTATGTGGAACATAAACAAGTGGACATGCGATGGTGTTACCGTCGTTGTTGCTAACCATAACGCATAAAAACAGGTGCTTGTCCGTCTGTAGTGTTGTTATATTAAATATAAGAGATATAGAGAACTTTAAGAAATTAATATAGCCACTACAGTGTCCATCAAAACGATGAAAAAATATTGCCGTAAACAGTTTATTTTGCGACACCACGAAACAACCGATATCGAACAGCCCTATCTTGAAGTTCTCCAGAGGCCTGGCAATGAACTAATCATGTGATTCAGATGTGTTGACCCAGGGTGAGATCTAAAACCTGCAGGTTCCCTTTCAGTCGATTCACTCGGTACAACACATAAGTATGGGATATCACGCCCTCGCGTGTCCTGGCTGAAGAAACCTTTATTCACGCCTTTACGGCAGATGACGTGTGATGACACGCGCAAGGCCCCGCCCGCACATATAGCCGCTGCCATCACCGTCATCCCTCAGTTCTTACGCTCTTCACCTCGCTGAGAACACCTCTGCTGAGTTGGGCTAGCTAGCTACTGCTAGTTAGCTCCGTTGTCTGCCAACTTGAACCTAGCTTAACTGCCCCTGTTGGTGTTAGCCTCCACCGCCCAGCTGGTGCGTAGGCTGCCCGCGGAGCGCTATTTTCAAGTTTTTCTTGTGCAGCGTTTCGCTTTGCGTTTTGGGAATGGACTCCAAACCGAAGCGAGCAAAGCAGAAATCTTCTGTTCGCCCCTGTCCTCAGGGATGTGGTTTCTCTTTGCACGACAGCGACCAGCACGATGCCTGCCCTGTCTGCCTGGGGATCGTCCACGCTAGGAGAGCGTTGACGGAGCCCGAAGCTTGTGCGTTTTGTCGCCAGCTCCGACGCTCGACCCTGGAAAGACGGGTGACGTTTGTGGAAAGAGTGCTGGGACGCTCGGCTGTCGCACGGCATGACCCTCTTCTTTCCGAGTCTGGAGCCCCGGCTTCGTCCGAGTCCGAAGACGAAAATTTTCAGGTCGATGTCCCCGCGATTAGCTGGGCTGACCACATGGAATACGTTGACGGGTTAGCCGATGACGGACCGGAACCATGCAGGAGCGCTGACGGGCTTCAGCCTGGGTTGAAGCCCGCCAGCGCTCCCCAGGAAGACGATGACGTGCTGGACATCGGCCTGGACATCCGTGGTTTGTCGGAGGATGAGCAGGAGAGCTCATTGTCGACCCAATATGCCGCCGCTGCTGCGCCGGTCGGCCACGATGACACCTCTCTTTTCTCCCTGTTTCGCCGTGCCGCTGAGAAGCTGCAGGTGGACTGGCCCTCTCCTCCACCAGCTCGGAAGCCGTCGCGGTTTGCGGGTTTTTTCCTTCCACCGGAGCCCGCAACGGCCAAAAACTGCCTCCCCATGTTCCCAGACTTTCTCTGCGAGCTAACAGCGTCATGGGACAAACCTCTGTCTACCCGCGTCACTGTGCCCGGCTATGGACAGTACATGGAATTGGACGGCGCCGAGGGAGCTGGTTTAGCTAACCCACCCCCTATGGAGCCGTCTCTGGCTGCTTATCTGGCCCCGTCCCATAACCATGGTGTCGGTGGCCCCGCAACTCTGCCGTCCAAGCACTGCAGATTCTCGGCCTCGCAGCTGGAGAAGATTTATCGGGCTCAGGCCGGCACCGCTCGAGCCATGAGCTCCGTCACCATGCTCCAGACGTACCAAGCAATGTGCCTGGCGGAGCTTGGATCGCTGGTTCCGGAGGACAGCCCGCTGTCACCTCTTCTTAACGAGGTTAGAGTCACCACGGATTACATCCTCCGTGCGTCTCGCTGTGCAGCGCTCTCCCTGGGCAGAGGGATGGCTTCGACAGTGGTGGCGCAGAGGCACCTGTGGCTGACCCTCTCCGACGTCCCTGATAGAGACAGAGCTGTGTATCTGGACGCACCAGTGTCTGCGGCTGGGTTATTCGGACATTCACTTGAAGCCATTCAGGCTAGATTCGATCTGAGGAAGAAGCAGACGGAAGCTCTGCGCGACATCATCCCCAGACGCCAGCCCCAGCCCAAGCCCACTGCTAGCTCTCACAGGCCCGCCGCTCCTCTGACAGCTGGCAAGAGACCGGCGCCCACTGCTGGAGTGGGAGGGCCGCCGGCGAGAGCACGTACTCCGGCCCGAGCTCCACGCCAGTCGGCCTGGGGCAAAGGCCCTCCCCCGGGCCCCCGACGGGACCCGACGCCCAGGAGGAAGAAGCCTCAGCCCTCCTAGCTGTGATTGCGAGTGGGGAAGGGATCCGGCAGCAGGGAGACGCTGCTCTTACCCCTCTGTTGCCGCACAAGAGGTGCCGCTTAAGTTCTGTTCAGGTTGTCAGCCCCAGAAGGCGCTGCACTTCCCTATCGCGGTCTCCCAAGCACATAACCCCTGCACACGGTTCAGATGTGTTGAATGTTCAAGCGACCACATCGAGTGTTCCCGCTGTTTTTCATTGTTATGCCCCGGAAAGGGTGCACCCAACAAAATGTATAAATGTACATGTTCCCATGTTGCAATCAATAAAGAGTGTTGTTTACTCTCAAACAATCTCAAATGCTCAACCTGCAGGCGAAATGAGCCAGGTCAGGCAGGGGATGCAGTCCCCTGCAGACACACTGGGGGGCGACGGCGCCCCGCCGTCAGTGCTGCAGGCCAGCCGGCTGGCTGCTCACTTCCCTCAGTGGCGCGCTTGCGCCCCCTCTCCGTGGGTGCTGCAAACCGTTGCCATGGGTTACCGGTTGCAGTTCCGGGTCAAGTCGCCTCGTTTCCAAAGAGTCGTGAACACGATTGTCAACCCCGAGGCAGCCTTGGTACTCAGAGAGGAAATACAGGCGCTATTACAGAAGAGAGCAATACGGGTGGTCCCCGCTTCGGAGACGGACAAAGGTTGGTACAGCCGTTATTTTGTCATTCCGAAGAAAGGGGGAGGGCTTCGTCCCATCCTCGACCTGCGAGTCTTGAACACGTACCTGCGAACGTACAGGTTCAAGATGCTAACACTCAGACAGCTCCTGAGTGCAGTCGGCCCGGGAGATTGGTTTGCGACAATCGATCTAACAGATGCTTATTTTCATGTCGCTATACACCCGAAACACAGGCAGTTTCTGAGGTTTGCATTCGAGGGCGTAGCCTACGAATACCTAGTGCTGCCGTTCGGGCTGTCGCTCGCTCCCCGCACCTTTACGAAATGTGCCGAGGCAGCGCTAGCGCCCCTCAGGAAGAGGGGCATCCGCATCTTGGCCTACCTGGACGACTGGGCTCTCGTGGCTTGCTCCAGAGAACAGGCGGAGACGCAGCTGTCGCGGGTTCTGTCACACATTCAGACACTGGGGTTCTCTGTGAACTTTCAGAAGAGCTCGCTAATCCCAGGTCAACAGATCGCTTTTCTCGGTCTGGAAATATGCTCTCTTTCCAGCCGCGCACGGTTGTCAGAGCACAGAGTGGCCGCGTTTCATCGCTGCCTCGCTCAATTTCAGCTGGGACGCAGACTGCGTTTCCAGACGATATTGCGCTTGTTGGGCATGATGGCATCTATGATCGCCGTAGTGCCGCTTGGGCTGTTGAAAATGAGAGCGTTTCAACGCTGGACTCTCTCTCACCGTTTGTGTGCTTCGCGTCACCTCCGGAGGAGGCTGCCGGTAACTGCGTCTTGCATGCTAGCTCTCCGTCCTTGGAGGGAGCCCGGGCTACTGCACCAGGGCTCTCGGATTGGGAGGGTGTTGTTTCGCAAGGTGGTGTCCACAGATGCTTCCCTAAGTGGGTGGGGAGCGCTGTGCGAGGGTGCGTCAGTGAGAGGGATCTGGTCCGCGGCTCAGCGCCAGCTGCACATCAACCACTTAGAGCTGTTAGCAGTGTTCTTAGCTCTAAAGCGTTTCCGTCCAGTCCTGCAGGGCCAGCATGTCTTAGTCAGGACGGACAATTCAACAGTGGTGTCTTATATAAACAGGCAGGGAGGAACACGCTCTCTTCCCCTGTTGCAGCTGTCTCGCTCTCTGCTGTTATGGTGCAGTGTTCATTTTCTGACTCTAAGAGCCACCCATGTCCCGGGCCACCTGAACCTGGGGCCGGACCTTCTCTCCAGGGGGGGTCCTCTGGTGAGAGAATGGAGGTTACACCCTTCAATAGTGGCTCAGATTTGGGATCTATTTGGCAAGGCGCAAATAGATCTTTTTGCTTCCAGGGTGAATGCTCACTGCCCCCTGTACTTCTCCATAATCGACCACGATGCACCCTTGGGCTTGGACGCGCTAGCGCACCAATGGCCAGACGTGCTCCTGTATGCATTTCCCCCAGTGGAAATGATATCTCCAATTCTGGAGAGGGTGCGTCGGCATTCCCTCTCTCTGATCCTGGTGGCCCCTTGGTGGCCCGCGAAGTCGTGGTATGCAGAAATAATCAGCCTGCTTGCAGCAAGTCCTTGGCAGCTTCCTCTCCGCAGGGATCTCCTCTCTCAGGCGGGGGGGGAAGTGTTTCATCCGCGCCCGGATCTGTGGCACCTTCATGCTTACCTGCTGAGAGGTTAAACTTGGTTGCTAAGGGTCTGCCACCTAGTGTGGTAGCGACGATTCAGAGCGCCAGGGCCTCGTCTACTAGAGGCTTGTACGCTTACAAATGGCGAGCCTTCGAGCGATGGTGCCAGGACCGCCACACTCTCCCATTTCAGTGCTCTATTGTGGATGTTTTGACATTCCTGCAGGAGCTGTTGGATAAAGGCCTTTCGTTTTCGACGATCAAGGTTTATTTAGCGGCTATATCTGCTTGTCATATCGGTTTTGACGGGGTGACACCAGGTGCGCATCCCCTCGCCGTGCGTTTTCTGAAAGGGGTTCGCCGGCTGAGGCCCGTGCTTAAGTCCAGTGTCCCGGCTTGGGACTTGTCTTTGGTGCTGGAGGCCCTTTGTGGCCCTCCGTTTGAACCCGTTGAGTCGGTAGATATGAAACTTCTTTCGTATAAGACCGCATTACTTCTCGCTTTGGCCTCGGCGAAGCGAGTGGGGGACCTTCATGCGCTGTCTGTGCATCCTGCCTGCACACAGTTTTCTCCTGATGGCCGCAAGGTCGTATTGCGTCCGAATGCCGCCTATCTTCCCAAGGTCATGCCTGCATCTTATAGTTCAATGGAGTTTGAGTTGCTGAGCTTTTGCTCCCCTCCTTTTGAATCTGAGGAGCAGAGGAGGGTGCATTCTCTTTGTCCGGTGCGTGCGCTACGCACCTACATTGAGCGCACTCGGGATGTGCGTTTGTGTGACCAGTTGTTTGTCTGCTTCGCTAATCCGAATAGAGGTAGAGCTCTGTCCAGACAGAGGCTGTCCCACTGGATTGTAGAAGCTATCTCGCTGGCATACAGCACCGGAGGTTTTGCGTTGCCCCACGGGGTGGGAGCTCATTCCACCAGGGGGATGGCGACCTCATGGGCTCTTTTTAGAGGGGTGCCTGTGGCTGATATTTGTGCAGCGGCTAATTGGGCGTCGCCGCACACTTTTGTGCGGTTTTATCGGTTGGACGTTACAGCCCCTTCGGTGGCTCATGCTGTCCTTTCTGCTGGGTCTACCACTCACTAAGGATGTGGTGGTCCCGTTCCGGTTCGGTGGCTGCTCTGCGGGGCGTGTATATAGGTCCCATACTTATGTGTTGTACCGAGTGAATCGACTGAAAGGGAACGGTTAGTTATGTCTATAACTTCTGTTCCCTGAAGGAGAGGAACGAGGTACAACACAGGGTGGCCCCACTGAGCAGTTGGCTCGGTGAAGAGCGGCTATCGAACTGAGGGATGATGGTGATGGCAGCGGCTATATGTGCGGGTGGGGCCTTGCGCGTGTCATCACACGTCATCTGCCGTAAAGGCGTGAATAAAGGTTTCTTCAGCCAGGACACGCGAGGGCGTGATATCCCATACTTATGTGTTGTACCTCGTTCCTCTCCTTCAGGGAACAGAAGTTATAGACATAACTAACCGACACCAGCTCTCGAGGCCTGGATTTCGACACCCCTTCTCTAGAGCCTGTTTGTTTCCCACCTAAGAAATATTGGTACATTTATATTCAACATGAGGAGTATAATCAATCACAAAGGCTGAAAAATCTTTAACTCATGCGAATGGATTCATCTGTGTTCACATACACTTGCTTTCACTTTGCATTTAGTATAAATTTGTTTTTACAGGCGCTTTGATAAATAAGACACTTACTCACAAATCTCGATTTCCTGACGGCTGGTTTGCTATTTCTTAGCATTTATTCTGTATCTCTGGCAGATTAATGCAGCCTGTTTTATGCTAAATGTGAAATTATGTTGTATTCTTTGAGGTTCATCACATTTTTCTCATTCTTTCACAGATGACTCATGCACAGCTGGAGATGGTACAGGCTGAGAACCAGCACCTGAAAGGTCTGCTGCAGAGACTGCAGCCTCAGTCACCAAAGGTTTGTCTGCTTCGATATCAGTCATCACTCATGTTACAGACAGGAGCCTTTTCTTTGTGCCTCTTCTGTGCTTTTTTACTAAGTCCGAATCACTCCTCTGTCGCTTTTAACCCCCTGAATCACTCATCGCTCCACAGAGGGGAGGCTCCCCGCTTGCCTCCCTGAGGGAGAGTTATGTGTCTTCTCTGAGCAGCCTGGAGCAGGAGAATCGGCAGTTAAGGCAGACACTCGCTGAGATGCAGTCACAACTTGAGGCCTCCAATCAGAACAGTCAGGATAAATATGAACACGCTGTGCTCAGCCATGCTGCGACTGACCAAGAGCAACCTACGTATAACAGGTAGCGAGTATATGTACACAGACAGGCTACTTTCCATCAGCGGTCGCCTGTAAAAGAGGAAAATTTTCAGTATTTTGTAAAAACTAAGATATAAAGTGTTTTTTCCATATTAGATTTAAATAGTTTGGGGTGTTGTTTTGTCACAGGCCACAGGAGAACATGCAAGTCAGAAAAGCTCAGGCTCTAGAGAACACCACTCGCTATGAAGGAGAGATCCAGATGCTCTTTAAAGAACTTCAAACCTCGTCCAAGACGTCCACAGGTCTGTCCCGCAGCCAGTCCCAAGGTAGCAGGCCTCATTCATCTGCCTCCTCGTCCTCCAGCAGCAGCACCACAACAAGACTGTCCACGAGAAACTCTGTGCTAAGCTCCAGCAAATCTGCAGCTGATGGACAAAACTCGAGCCCGGGAGACTCTCTGACCAGCAGCTATAAAGAGATTTCTTCTCCCTCTTCCGAGGTGAGCCTCATCAAAATTGATGTCCTGTAACATTTAGTTTAGTTTTTTGGGGTGATGAATCCTAAAGTTGCATTTTTTTCCCCCTCTTTAGGACCTTTTGTCTGCATCGCTGACAGACACAGTGGTCACTCGTTTCCTGGAGGAAGAGAACCTACGGACTGAGGAGCTGCTGCAGAGTTTGGACAGCCACATCTTCGGGATGAAGGAGAAGAACAACAAGACGTTCTCCACGTTCCTGCACAGCAGCTCGGAGCTGGAGTCTGCCCAGATGTCAGTGCAGGATGGTCAGTGATGGAGTCACAACAGTGCCAGCTGTGTTCTTGGGCTTTATTATATCATCATGAATGATCGCAGATGGGTTAGTGCGTCCCTTGATTGAGTGTTTTTTCATATTTATGCCTCGAGTTAAACCAAGTGTTCCTTAACAACCGTCTGTAGTAAAGGTTGTAGGCTGTTACACTTGAATGTGTGTTTATCTGTGTGCTAGAAGAAGCTGAATGTAGATTACAGGTCTGAAAAGTGAAGCCAGAAAGCACAAGTGCCTTGAAGCTGTATTTTTTTTTTTCTAATGGCCAGCAGGGGGCGACTCCCACAGTAGCAAAACAAATCCATTTAATTTGAAGTCTGGGAAAAATGGCCAGTGTCTCCCTTTGCCTGTGGCTTTGTGTAACACTTTCCTGATAAATCTATGGGCTCAGTCTGTTGCTTGAGGTCATAATGAGAACAACGTGATGTCTACTTCGCAAATGGTCATCCCCTTTAGTGTCCAGAAGGCAGTTAAACTTATATGCTTTAAGGCATGCCTCCCTTGTGATTGACAAGATGCTGCCCTAAATCCTGCACTGCAAGATTCAGGAAGCAGGAGGAATGTGTTCGAACACCACGTAAGTCAAATGTCCAGGTAGAAGGACAAGATGATGAAGTTTGAGTAGGAGAACTCGGTTGGTCCAAACTGCTGTTTTTGTTTTTTTGTTTTTCTTGACCTGCATATTTTATTTTGTCTGGAATGCAGCATCGATGGGACATTTGCATTTCCATCCAGACAGACTGACGGTGCAGCGAGCCAAAGGAGGGTCCATCCTCCCCATACGTCTGTCATAACTTAGAAAATACCACATCGTTTACACTGCGTCCATGATGGAGGGAGAGTCAAACACACACACACACACACACACACACACACACACACACACACACACAAACACAACCCATCATCAACACCCGTCTGCAGAGGCCCTCCAGCCCGTCGAGCGCAGGAATGCGTGCACCGTGCCAATACTGGCATGGACCTTCATCCCCTGCGGCGTGCTTCGTCCTCATCATTAGAAAGCTGATGGAATGTTAATTTCTTCCATGTGCACCGGTGAAAAAGCCGAAGGGGGGCGTGGGGACAATTTACTGCTCTCCCAGTGAAGGACGCTCTGATCGAATGGAAATAAAGTGGGAAACAAATCTCGAGAAGTATGTGTCTTTCATTTTTGCCTTCATAATGTTACAATAACAAAAGAGAAGTGATGTTCAGCTGAGCTCGCTGACTTCTCACTTTGGTATTCGTGAGCCTGCTTTATGAGCGCTTAAAGCTCCAACAAACAGCGCTCAGGAATTTGGCAAGGCAGGCAATCCTCTGGCTCTCTGCAGAGGGAGGTGAAAAGGTTTTTATATGTGCTGAGATTCCTTGAAGGGGCCTAAGTAAAAGGGAGGAGGAATTGATTTACTTATGTAATAATTCACAGAAAATAAATTCAGGCTGTAAGATGATTAGTTTAACGAACTGAAGTCTTTTCACCTTCTCGGGGTTGATGCTGGTAGCTTGATGCAGCACGAGAGGACACCTACCACCTCGAGGACTTGCTTTGAGGCAAGTCTTTGAGAAATTACTGCAAAAGCTATCTGGACTGGTGAAGTCAGCACCGCTCGGCATGACTTTGTCATTTTGCTAAAATGGTGCCAAGCAAACTTTTAAAGCACGTTTGATCAAATTTGACTCGTTTTTATCGTTAACTGTTCAAAATACATCCTCCCTCAAAGTGGATGGATTTCAAGATGGCTGCAAAGTGATGAGAATATTGATGACTGTGCAAGAAATTATAATGAAGTCATCAGAGTCGGCCCTTTCTCCGTCCTTCATTACTTCCGCGATTCGTTTCAGACAAAAGAGAGATGAAGTGCGTTGACCTTGTTTCCCATCCTTTACCTCAGAGAACCAGCAGAGGGAGACATCACAGGTGGTTACAGATCTGCACAAGTCAATGGCAGCGCAGCTGCCAAGTTTAATTCTACTGTTATCTGGTGATATGCTGTAATTCGGAGAGAGCTGTGTGGGCTCACAAGAGGGTCTAACACCTCACCGAACGTCCTTCGAAATACCAGACATCAAATACACATGCAAATTAGTGAATCCTCTGTGGGAATATCGGCTCACAGTTATCAACTGATCTTGATGGATTGAGATATTCAGGGTATTTGTTTGAGGAATTTCTGCTATCTGTAAGATCTTGTCACGGGAATAAAGAATGAAGCTTGATTGTTTGTGTAAAGGCTGACTTATCTCTGAATGGCTGAGGCAGTGCAGGTTCGTGGGGATTTCTCAGAGCAGACTGGGTTGATTTGCCAGCAGATTTTGAGATTTCTCAGCATTAAGTGGTTGCAAGCTTGTAGCATTGAAAGAGATTTTCAACCCTTTCAATGTTTGAACTTATCGGAGGTCAGAGATTGCTTTAGAAATGTTACCAAAAAGGCCTCAAATGTGGGTTTAGCGTGACTCAGACGGTTAATCGCTTCTCACACATTGTTGTACCTTGATGGATGTCATATTTAATATGTATTTTTATGAGTTGCTGAACTTCTTTCACAAGATAATAACTTTTCCCAGAATTGTTGCTGCCTGCATGTACTCTTTGTTGCACATTCCTCTCTGAACATGCCAGACGTGCTTCGCGTGTGTTCCACCTCTACTTCCAGCCATATCCCTCATATGACAGGAACGTCCCATTGTTCTTAAGAGTGTGTGTGTGTGTGTGTGTGTGTGGACAGTGTTGGGAGATGGGGGTCAAAGGGAGTGGGTGCAGGTTGCTGCTGGACTCTTCTCGTGCAGCAATATGGCGGCGGACGTTTGCTGCAGGATGCTTGGAATGCTGCAGAGACAGAGGGGCGCGCTCTTATCGGCGCGGCAACAGAGTCAGAGAGGCGACGAGGAAAAGGCTCATTCCTCTAACACACAATGAGCATGTTAACAAGTGTCCCAGTTACAGTGTGTGTTTGTACTGTAGTATGTAAACAGAGGTGGAATAAGTGCTGGGATCACAACTTTTTCTGTACAGTAGCATGCAAAATTTTGTCTTCATACCCTAAACATTGTATGACGTAAAGGCCCTGAAAGTGCATGAAAGTGGGTTTGAATTTGGGACTTTTAATTCATTTATTTTTGCATCTCATAATCTCTTAAGTAATGGTGATGTCCACAAGAAATTTCCAGCGCTAACAAAACATCTAAGGTCGGCTTAGAAGAAACTGTTTTTTTTTCTTGGGAGTATCACTATCATGGGATAGAGTTTCAGTAAACTGCACCAGTTTAGTCTGAATGATGCCGATGATTAGAGACTGGATGTTGGATCAGTTTTCTAATCATTCACACAGCAAACCCTTGAATGGTGTAACCCACACATCTCCTGGATCACTCAGTTCTACTTTGCAGGCAGTGATGTTGATGCTAAAGTAGGTACAACATTTCAAACCTGGTAAGACAGTCAAAGAAACCCCCAGCCAGTACGGCTTTGCTCCAGTTAATCAAAGCCAGCTGCAAATCTGCAGGCTGTCTGGCAAAGAAACCACAAACATTGTCAGGATTGCCAATATTACTTCAAACATACCAGCGGTGCTACAAGTTAACACTGGTCCGGGTGTGACTGCTGTCTGTTGTAATTCACGGTACCAGCTTTGTCATAGACTTCAGTATGTGACTCTTCTCCTGCTGAGAACGGGAATTATTTGATGTTGTCTTATATAAAAGCTATTTAGAGCATTCCTTGTCCACCGATGGCTAATGAGGTCATCCGTTTGGATCGCCTCCTGCAATTAATTTGCAGATCTCCCCTTGCAAACACCCCCGGGCTACCCTCATTCTTTCTGTCTTATGCAATGACATGCACAGGTTGAGTGCGACCTCGATGCCGTATTTTCTCCTTGTGCATTTAGGTGCAAGCGATCATGATGATGATGCGATCACTTTTATGTTGGATTTTTAGTTACATATGTAGTATTTTCCTACAACCTAATATGCACGACTTGTTAAAACACTGAATAAAGCGATTGTTTGAGATTAAACATGGGGTGATTTGCTTGATATGGTAAAGCCTGAAGAGAAAGTAGAGAGAAAACAAAACAATAGACAGCAAGTGATTATAATCTACGCCCTAAAAGCATCCTGGGATACGCTGATGAATTGGTAAGGGGAAAAGTCAGTTTACATTCTTTCAGTCGCAGTGACATAAACAGCCGAACATGTTTTGATTTGTACATCTTTCCGAGAGAAGAGCCTGAAGACGTGACGTCCTTCCTCATTTAGAGTAAAAAAAAACCCCTTCTCGTCTTTCCATGACACTGTGGAGATGTAAACCAAAGGAAGTTTTCTGCTTTGTGAAACTATTTTAGCTCTTTCACTGTCACTTGGATTTTGCACAGATGAACTGGCTAGTTTGTGGTTAATTAGCTTCTCTCGCTCTTAATACAAAGTTAATACAAAAGATAACCGTAGCTACCATGACATCACATGTTTGTTTGTTGAAGATTCAAAACGAACCTTTCCTCCGTCGCCATCTTGGTTATAAAAAAACCGGATGTGACGAGGTGGGCAGGTTTGTGAAACTGATTATGATTAACAGCTTGCTAGCCAATGATTAATACCACAGGTGATCCTTCATTTTGCTGTGTGTGTGACAAAAATGATAAAAATAGACTTCTTTTATTCAATATAAACCCCAATGAGTGACTGAGCCTATGAACTCAACAGGAATGTATTTACAGAGGTCAGAAAACTGTTTTCTTTTTGACATTTATAGACCTCTTTGCAGCTGCAGCTATCGCCATCTGGTGGCATTCAGACAGAATGCAGGTTTTAGGCACTCGTGCATAATCTTCTGGCCCAGATGTTCTGACCCATGTTTATTAATTTAACCAGCTAAGTTAGCACTCCACTCTCTTGTCCAAATATGGTAATGTTTGGGTTCGGAAAACTTGCATGGCAACTTATTGTGAAGCATCGGAATGGCAAAAACGCAAACGATGACCCTTTGAAATAAATCTAGAACCAGAGGCTGTTGTCGGATTGTAAATAAAAGGTAGATGTCACCAGTTTATAAGTAAACTATGTCGAAAATATGGTGGACGTTAGTGTTTGTTTCATGAGTTATTTCAGGGACAATTGCGGAGAATGCTTGGGTTTACTGTGAATAAATGATCGTGAGCCAAAAATGCCTGTGTGGGAAAAACACACAAAGTGCTTCCTTCACTGGTCAAACATGCCATCAAAAACATGTCTGTTTTCATATCAACCAAACAAATTGAAAAGAAATCTGATAGCTTAGTGGATTGTGTACAAATGTGTATACACGCGGTTCTCAAGAGGGAAGACTTCATGGTCCATTACTTTCAGGCAGCTGTTGTCACTTGACAAAGAGGTGGGGGCAGATAACAGCAGCGTTATCAAAACTGAATCTCTCTACTCCAACAACACCCTTTTCTCCCAGTTTTCCCTGAAGTATGCAGGAGGCTGAAACATCCAACCCTGCACCAGTCAATACTTCTTTTATGTCTTAGATTTGCACCTATGTGCTGTGGCAGGTACCTTCTCATTTGCTCTACAGAAATGATTGACCCTCATCAGTTTCCCCCCCTTTCATGCTTGGGTCAACTCTGAGGCCACTGTGTATTTAAGTCTTTAATTACACAGGCCATAAAGTCGTCAGTGTTGTGGGAGATCAGAGAGAAAATCGTCATCACCTGTGGTGATCACTCTGCAGGCGGTCCGGGTCATAAATCAGCGGGGTCTAACGGCCGCTCCTCCTGTTGAGGATTCAGATCTGACGTTTCATTTTTAATCAGGTGTGCTGTGGTTTAAACTCATCTGCGGCTTTAAATGTGTTTGAAATGTTTGGGAAGAAGTGACAAAGCTTTAAAAAATGCAAACACAGGCCAAGAATGAGCGGCATCTGTTTGCTACACAAACATTATCTGAGGTATGTGAGTGTTGCAAGTGTTTAATGTCAGTTGGTAGTTGTTAGGTATTTATTTATTCCCTTGTTGGGACAGGTCACAGCATCAGTAAGGTAGAAATTTAAAGTGGAAATGTTTGCTTAATGTAGCAGAAAATGAAGTAAAGAGGGTTTTTTTTCATTTGGGCCGTAGAGGAAATTGAACTGCACTATATGTATGTTAATAATACATTGAAGTATGTGAGTATTTGGACAATACCACCAATTTTCAGCATAAACTAAACGGTTGCACAAAAGTATTGGAATAATTAACGTATTACAGACATTCAAAGTAATCGGAGACATTTTAATTTAAACACTCTTGTTCATCAGGCTCTGTTTATGTTCAACTTTTATTATCAGAGCCAAGTATTTGGACTGATACAATTCGCCACAGCAGGTTTTAAATTTGATTTCAGTCATAATTTAAGGGGTTTAACATTACAACACAGCTCACCATTTTCAGAGGATTAAAGGTAACTGGAAAAGTGGTTAACAGTTTTATGGCCTTTTGCATTCAACTACGTGAAATTAAGCAAACTTGCATTTGGTAGCTGCTCCCTGGAACTCTCAATATGAGCTTTAGACATGTCGATCCAACTGAGTGTTTCTTTTCCTTCTCGCCTCCTTGCTCCACATTCAGAAAATTAAATTCTAAGGAGTATGTTCTGAATGCTTCCTATTTATCATTGCCCCCCTGCCGTCTAAGAATGCCATCGGGCACGTAATAACCACCTGTCACTGCACTATTAGCGGGTTGCAGGTCTCCTCCCACGCTCTTAACATGCTCTCCCTGAGCTACACGTTGCTCCAAAGAGAGTGAATTTGTATGCAAATGGCTTTGCTTCCTGTTCTCTATCTGCTTGGGCAAAGGGTGGGATTTCCTCATTCCTGACGTCTGACCCTTCCACTCATCTGTCTCACGTTTCCCTTCCCTTTAACGGCAGTCTGCCATCTGGAGATGGAGGTTATCACAGCAGACCTGTGGCCTCTTTACATTTGTTTACTTAAGACATTTATTTACCAAACCTTTGTGCTGACGTAGTTCTTGAGAATATGAACAGGTTATGTCTGTTGGTGTAGAAATCCTCATGTGCGCGCCTTTAAAGAGATCATTAGGGGAAATCTGCTACAAATGTCAAATAAAGACTCACCTCGATCATCTGAATGCTGTGGTTAGTTAATAGTGGAACTCTGATAAAAGTATAGTTTCTTTTATCATCATTAAGTATCTGGAAGTTAAGTCATTTAGAGCATTTTTAATGCTTTGTGCACCACATGACAGAATTTGAAGCCACAATATGTTTTTTGTTCAACACGATTAGCACTGGTGTGGAGATATATCGTGGTTTGAATAAACTGCACCAGTTTAAGGTCTGTGATCTTGAGGAACAGAAACAGGTACCTTAGATGTTTGATCAGGTTCTCATAATTCACTAGAGAAAACTTCAAAAAGTGCATTTAGGATAAACATTCAAGGCTTTTATCACCATGTGAGATAGGTGGCTGCTCAGAGCAAGTTGGAGCAGATGAAATGTCTATTTTTTGTTGTTTTAACCTACATTTGATATCAGGCTCATCTTCTAGCCGGAATTCCTTCTGTGTAAACAAATAAACACATTTCCAAGTAATTTTTTAACACTCGTGAATGTAGCTTATGTCTGTGAGACAGTTTAATATAGTTCTTTTGAAGTTATGAGATCTTAAAAAAGTATCAACCGAACCTTGTATACTTTGAAGGTCTATAAGTTGAACAGTTTTTGCAGCATAAAGTTGACATTTTGCACACCTACAATATGCTAAAGTTACTGTAGGGTTTGTGTTTTTCATTTAAAAAGGGACCTGAATTAACACAGATCCATCATGGAGACAAGTCAGATTTAGCCACACAGACTGATATTCACTAGGTTCTTTAATACAAGAAAATATCAAACTTAAATGTATGAATAATAAAGCAAAGACATAACAATATAACTGATGCTGAATATTAAAGACCATTTTAACAGCTCAGAAGTACAAACATGTTGCATGTCAGTAAATATGCAGTAACATTTTCATCTTTCATTGTTATCTGTGTAATAATGGTAGATATTAATATTTTGAATTGTCCACCATAGAACAAATAACTATAAATATGGCTGGTACCAATGTAAATCTTTGCTGGCGTCCAGTCTGTCGCAGCCAATCATGGTTGAAGTTTAGGATATACGCAGTCTGCCCCAGAAACACTTTCTCCAAACACTACGGTGGAAAACTGGCAGAAATCGGCCCTCAAAATCCAGCGAAACATCCGTAATTTTAGAAAGGAATGTCACATTCCTTTGCAGTTGACTGAGCCCAGTCTTTCAGAGTGCCTCCTATCAGGAAGTGCTGCACAATGGGAGCAAATTGCCAGAAACACAAAGTCAGACATTTGGGGCAAAGGTGGGGGCAGACAGAGGAAACCGTGTCAGCCCTCATACAATAACCTTTGCTGCCACACTCGGATTCAATAATAAATATATCCAAACATGAGCCAAAGTCGGATCCTCTGGGGAGAGACATTGATTAAGAATAAACTCAGAAGCTTTACAGCCAAAGTGATGAGTTACTCCTCTTTGACAAAAGGGACGATTCTGATCTGATTCAAACTAAGCAAAGGTTTTTCAAACTTTAATTCAGGCAATGACAAGATACAGAGAAAACACACACACAGCACGCCTACAGCAAATGTTCTCATTCATATTTTCTGATGCATTTATTTATATTTTTCAAACTTACGGGGTTTCAGATGCTCTTAATGTCTGTCCTGCTAAAGCACGCTGTTAAAAACATGTCAAGTATTTGCGTTGTTTAAAGTCTTCAGTGTTTAATACGTGACCTAAAAAGACTACTTTACGTAAGCTGGATGTAGAATGTGAAAAGTGGCATTAGTCCTAAAAACGTGTATGAAGACAACATCCACCAGGTGCTCGCTGTGTTTTCAGCACTTATCTGCTGTATTTGATGCACTGGTCACTAAATTAGCTCAAAATGCTGCTGGTTATAAGCACTGACTAAAACCATGATTCTTCAGGCTCATATGCAGCCGTGTGTCCTGTTATTATGTGAAAAACAAGAGCTTAGACATCATATTGTTATTCGTGATTATTTGGCAAATTGAATAACAAAGTGTAGTAAAAAATATAGTCCTACTTCAAATATTAATCTTTATAGTTTTATAAATGACATTTATTTAAATGTCCTTGTTATGTTGAAAGACATAACACTTTTCAGAACCTCATAAATTTTAATAGTGGGTCGTTACAGCTTTTGATGACTGATAATGTATTGTTAACTATGTGGTGTTAGTGTGTTTAATCATTTTCAGATTCAGAGATTTGCTTTTGTTTTGGGGGGTAAGGGGATTATAAATGTAGTGATTAACCCTTTTATTACTGGCTTCACAATGGATATCTGTGTTCAGCAGTTCCAGTATCAAAGATATTTGGTGTCCGGAGGTCGACCACCTGCTCTCCGTCTGACACGCTGCCATTTCCAGGCTTCCAGCACCGAGACATCCATCTCTAGTGCTTGGCAGATGGTTCAGACTGAGAGGTTTTGCCCTCACCGTGGCTTTAGGAGGCGTCTTTATCTGGCCTGGAAGCTTTATCCCAGCCATCTGCTCACAAAGAGTCTGCATGGATTGGGGAGGGGGCAGGCGAACTTATATGTGCAAACACATACAGCAACAGCATTGACACGAGGCTGATTGCTCAGGCTTGTGGCACTTTGTTGGATCCAAGAGTTTGGATCAGGCAAAGAGATGGTAACAGGTTGATTTTCTTTCTTTTTTTACAGACCGCAGCAACATACTCCAGGTGTTTCTCTTTGTATTTTGGAGTGGCTGTAATGTACGTGCAGCCTGCTTTCTGTTTTGTATACACTGCATTCTTGTTGCAGGAGTCCATATGGTGGGGGCCTGACAGGTGCATCTGCCTCTGAGCTGCAGGGCAGTAGATACTGAGCAGCGCTTTGTTTCCACAAAACATCTGCCTCTTGGCCTGAAGCCCTGTGAAACCCAGCTAAACCCCAGTGTGGTTTCAAAAGTCAGCCATTCATTAAGATTCTCACAAAAGTCAACTTTTTATGTTGACGCTGGCTCAGCAGCAGCAGAGTTAATGGAGATGCACATGCAGGCCTGCATATTATTAAGTGTTGTTATTATAAGCCAATCTGTTTTATTGCATTTCACAAATCCTTTCTTTGTCTTTATTTTTAAAAATCCAATTCTAAGTCAATTTTAGCTGTTTTAAGGGGTATTGCTAAATGTCTTGGCCACTGTGATACAGGAATTTGCCAGCTTTTGAGATGAAGTTTATTTAATTTTACATGTTTGATAAAAATCTGCAGAGTTCATTTGATAACCTCCTGTTTCCCAAATTCTTTAGATATAATTTTTCCAACATTGGGCAACATTCAAAGGGACGGCTTCAGAAGAAAGCTTGTGTTGTCTGTCGACACAAGTTGTGTGTTGTGAGCCAAACAAACGTTGCTTGTTTCTCCCGAAACGGCTGAAATGAGCTCAACATCTTCCAAAGGTTTCTGCAACAGTACCCACGAGGAATGTCTGTGGATCAGCTGTTCTGGTGTTTACACAGCTCGGATGTCACATCGGCACCTTCTCATTTTATATCAGAGACATCATTACCTCAGCGATATTTTTAGACTTGGAAGGCTTTAAAAATAAAATTACCATTACTCAAAAAATACAAAGGCACAGTGATAATAGAAAAGCCTTTCACACCGTGTTCTTTGTGTGAACTTGAGAAGCGGTTGACTTGAAAGCTTTCACTGTGCTTAACGCAGCAGAGAAAGAGTCTGCCCTAACCTGCCTTTGAAGGTGGCCTTCGAAACACTTGGGCTACGGTCTCTGAGGCGAGGAGGCGCGAATTACAACTGCCATCCTCATCTCATTCTTTAAGCACCTAGAACCAGGAGTTATTCATAAAGCGCGTTGCTCTGGCTGGTTTCACTTTTATTAGTGTGAGAAGAAGAAGAATTGATCTGTTCTGGTAAATGAGATGACGTGTAGGTGAACCTGTAGGCATATTGCCACAGCGGTCGCTCTTAGATATCGTCCCATAAAGCAGATGGTCAGCAGCATTCAACTCCAGTATGCTTAATTTCAAACTGTAATATTTATTTACAAGCACATCCTGGGTTTTTTTCAAGGAAAGATGTTAACCTCAGCCACAGACGGTATAATAAGATGGACTTTATCCCCATGACATCATTCTTTTATTCAGAATTTAATAGTTATAGTATTCTTCAGTCTTCTTGGTTCAGAGTGATGTCAATTTTGTCCTTGAATGGTGATCTCGGGGCTCCAAGCGGGTGTCCACATGCCTGCTACTCTTTGTGACATGATGCAATGCAAAAACTACCCATGCACGCCTTGGGCCGATTTCTATAACAGAAATGACTCTTCAACAGCAGAGTCTTTAGCTGTGTTTGGAACAGAGTATAACTGCCGCCTAAGACGTGCACATGCTTGCAAGTAACACCTCAACCTGCGTAACGGCCCAGTCATCAGCGCTTGCGGCTAGAATGCCGCGCTTGTATCTCAATGGTTTTCCAGTGAAACAAAACTTTAACTGTTGACCTGAATCACCCTAAACTGAGTCTGGAGCTGAATCAGGTGAATGCCGTTGCTGTAAAGAAGCCCACAGGGCACTCGTGGAAATATGTGTCCTTGTCTTATCTGTAAAAAGCATCACCCACAGGCACAGTCCTGTTTACTGTCCCTCGCTGGTTCAGTGTCACTTGTTTACCTTCATGGTGAGGTGAGGAATTTCTGATGTCATCAGGTGCAAGAGGCCGTTTCATGTTAGACCTGCTGTAAGTCAGACATTTGTAAATGTTTTTCACCTCCAAACCAAACATGGCTGCTCATGTGTTTGGAGTGTGAGGACACACACGGGGTGTCTCCACTATCTGCTGCTTTCAGAATTGGTAAATACTCACACATACAATGAAAAAATCCACTTCATGTAGAAGGGGTGTATTCGGGGTGTAGGAGTTGGCATGCTTTTTTACGCTTATCTTAGTCCGATCCTGTAAGTGATTCACAGCCACTGTCAGCTAAGAAAAGGTTTGAAGTCATGAATTGGGACAGCCATGCAGCAGTGTTATTCACTGAAGAGCCCCCCCCCCCCCCATTAAAAGAAACTGTCAGTGGCTGCCGGTTAACCTCCAGTTGTTCCCTGTAGAACAGCAGACTGGAGGCTCAGTTAGACCCTATGCACATGGTAATGTGAGGAATGCGGCCATTTCCTCCTTTCTGGAAAACAAAAGGAGCTGCTGAAGCACCAGGCTTGTCCCACCTCACATACCAAGGGCAGCGCTCCCAGATCGCAGTCTGCTTTGTGTTGGCCCAGTCAGCCCATCAACAGGTCCCAGTGACTGATCTTAGGTATCACTTCTGATGGCAATCGTCCTTGAAAATATGGCGTAAATTAGACTTTCTACCTTTCTTACCCGAGGAGTACACAGCCATAACACCTGCCACCTGTAAGAAACAAGTATGAGACACATGTAAACCTGGAATATATACAAAGAAATTAAAGAAATGCTTGAGAGAAATATTTTAGTTAGAAAAACTTTACATTGTTGAATTCATTGAAAACAAAATTATGTTGATTAAAGTGAAAAATCGAAGTCACTGCTTATGTCACAATGTGACTTGGTTGCCCTAAACGTTTACGTCCCTTTAGGCACTCTTAGTAACATTTAGACATGGGGATGGGTATTCTTCCACCAGGAGGAACCTAGGGCCCAATACAACATATGGTAAATGGTAAATGGCCTGTATTTATATAGCGCTTTACTAGTCCCTAAGGACCCCAAAGTGCTTTACATATCCAGTCATCCACCCATTCACACACACATTCGCACACACATTGTAGCCACAGCCAACCTGGGGCGCAATGACAGAGGCGAGGCTGCCGGACACTGGCACCACCAGGCCCTCTGACCACCACCAGTAGGCAACAGGTGAAGTGTCTTGCCCAAGGACACAACGACCGAGACTGTCCAAGCCGGGGCTCGAACCGGCAACCTTCCGATTACAAGGCGAACTCCTAACTCTTGAGCCACGATCGCCCCATATGATCTGACAAGGGTATGAGGATTTTATCCTAGTATCTAACAGCAATCGGCAAACCACCTTCCCAGACCATCACTGACCTAGCTCCAAACTGGTCAAGCTATACGATGTTGCAGGCAGCATAACATTCAGCAGAGCATCTCTAGAAACATGCAGGAGTACCCCACTGGAGATCATTCTGTAGGGCTCTGGCAGTGCTCCTCCTGTTCCTCCTTACACAAAAGACCTTATACCAGTCCTCCTGGTGGGTTGATGCCCTTCTACATGCCTGTCAGCTCAGGATATATCAGTGACCACATTCTTGACACTGTGCTGGGAGACATGACAAACCTTCTTGGAGAAGATCTTGAAGGAACCAGACATCTGAAAGGGCTGCTTATTCTACCAACAGTGACAGCGATACCAAATCTCAATGAAGTGAAATGACTTTGTGATTATACCGGAATTGAGTTTGGTTGTACGCAACTGTATTTTTTTAGGAGATGAGGTCTTTTGATGGCCACCACTCGATGTTTAGGCATACGCTAAAAATAACCCTCCAGCTAAAGGTTTGAGATTTGCTTCTAAAAAACAGAAATAGCTGAGTGGGTTTTTACTTTAGAGCAAATAAAACTGATAACACACTTAAAATGACTGTTTTACTACAGTGTAAATGTGATGAAATGCTAAAAAGAAGCTGCAACCAGAAGCTAAATGGCAAAAAGTAGCAAAGAGAAACTAAAATGGCAAACATAAGCACACAAAGCAACACTTCCAGATGCATTTACCCTTTATACCTGTATATGGATGAAATATTGTAAATGTGTCTACTGTCAAACTTTAAAGGCGATTTAAAAAATGCTGCAGCTAATTAGCCTAGCTTAAAGACAGGATGCTAGGAGACAGGGCTACCCAGCAATTACTTAGCTTGGCAAAACTCTCAGTCTTTGGTAATGACTCACCTGTATATTCTGTTTTTCCCAAAAATATTTCTATAAATATGTCTTTAAAAGAATAAAAACTTTATTAAACAAAAAAGGTTTTTTTTCTATCGTGGGTTTATTCTACCAAGTGACTGGCATTTCTGTTTGCTTTGTTTTAATGATTTATGGTCTGATTATTAGGTGTTTGACTTCTCATGTAGCCTGCGGTATAATGCTGAGAAAGAAGTACCTGGAAATTACTATTGTTTGTGGCGTGGGAAAGGTTGCATAATCTAATTTCCAGGCAACAGGAACGCACAGTCACTCATACGCTTCATGTTACCAGCACAGTCTTTCCACATATAATTGGTGTGTGTTTGTTTAGCTGTCCTCTATGGATAGAGATGACTTATTATCACAGAGATCCTAAGCTTTATAAAACTGAAATTCAGGTTCAAATTTGTATAAAAGGAGACTATCAAAAGCATCACTCCTCACATGATCTTTGATCACTTTCATAATGACTTTATAGTTTCAACTGCCATTTCAAATCTTAAATTCTGTTTTATTAAGTATGATCCCAAATGGAGTCAAAAAGGGGGCTGTTGTATCATGTAATTGTTTAACCCATGAGCGTGTAGTGTTCTTCACTTTGTTACGTTTGGTTTCAAAATATCAGTGCTACACTACCCAATGGGTGACATTACCTCGTCTATGTTAATCTTTTATATATTAGGGTTTTACCTGCTAATAAAAATATTAGCACCCTCTGAATAGGCTTTGATATTATATTAAAATGATCAGACTCACTGCTTTCCTTCACTCAAGCTTAAAATGCATTTTTTTGCTTATCAGATGGCTAAAAAATACCAGGGGAATTCACAGGCTTCTGCAAAGCCAAACTGATTCTTTGCCCCAACTGTATGTGGGTCAGTTATGCTTATGTGCATAGTGAGGGCAAAAGGGCAGTTTTGGAGCCAGAAGAACCTACGCTGAACCAAAGACTGAATGTACAGAAACCGGCATCATTCTGTCTCATTACATATAGACAAATGTGTGAGGTGTCATAAACCTAAGCTTATCCAGAGGATCATTAAATGGTGAAACCTTTTTATCAGTTCTTCAGCATTCTTTAGCAGCTCTTGGACTTCAACTGCCATGCAAATCGATACCTGCGACTGTTTAAGATAAAGCAACCTGCCCTGTCGGCTGCGAGCATCACATTAAAAAGAGAAGACTTGTTTACACTCACTACAACCTCAAATCACTGAATCAGTTTGATGGTGTTCATGCACTCAATAACATTACTGCTGCACAGCCCCCACTGCCAGCTGATCCCAGGGTCTACATCCACATGCAGCCGGTGCTTGAGGTGGAGGGGAGAACAGCAGATGGCAGGGCTGCCCCCATCATGTCTGCTTTCTTGGGAGAACAATGCATCTCTCAGAGCTCTTATTAAAGGAGGGGAAGGGGGGTTTCAGTCCGCGGACAGCTGGCAGGCAGCATGCCTCACGTCGCCCCTCTCCCCTCCATGTCCACACATACACACTGCAATTAACTGGCACGGGCTGCGGCTTAAATATTTACCAGGTCCATGCAAACAAAAGAAAAAAAGATTAGTCCAGGTCTCAGTGATATGACATCATTTTTCATCTGCAGCTCAGTGTAGCAGGTATATAATCTGTTACCGAGTTTGTGTCAAATGTCAAGTTTGTGTATAAGGATCACAGAGCAAGAGGACCAAAACACAGGACAGAGTAAAAGCTCCAAATCCAAATCTTTTATCGGGTCTGAGGTCATTCAGGGGTGGGCAGACAACAAACCAGGTGAGGATGAGCAGGCAAATGAAAGGTCAATAAAACAGGTACAAATGTACAAGGAAACAAAAATTCAAGAAGAGAAGAACTTTGAACAGGGAAAATAGCTGGAATGTTTGACTGTGATCGTCTATAGTTAGATAGCCATAAAAGGTGGACATGGGTTCTGGGGCTAGAAAGCGAAGCCAGTATGGAAGTGCCTTAAGCATGCATTCTTTTTTATGAAAAGCAGGGGGCGAGTCTATAGTTATAAATAACAACTGTATAACATTGTATAAAAAACTATGAGGAAAAAGAGGCTACAGTTTACATGATCTATGAGCTCAGTAAAAACTCCCTTGATGTGATATTCTGGTTTGTTGCTGGTTAAAAGTCGCATTTAATACAACACGATGTTCAGTATGGAGATTATGATCTTCATAAATCAGGAGAAAGCTGGAGATTGTGATGGGCAGGCCTACCTTGTGATCTGCAAGTTTCTGTTGGGTCCATCCTTTTCATAAAGATAACAACCACAGAAATGTTTAGCCTGAGGCTTAAAAAAAAACAAACAAGACTTTGCCTAGCTTCATAGTGTGTTAAATGTATAGCATAACTTGATGTACACTTTCCCAAATATGTAATGAGACGTCTTTGTGAATGAGACCTCAGCAGCCGTGATAGGTCTGGTTGGTCGAACTGAATAAAATAGGCCTTTATTGTCACTGTACATGTACAAACAAATTGTGGTACGTACATGTGGCATAAATGCAGTTTGCTCATTAGCACAAGGATAACACTTCTATGGAACGTAGGGCTGCTTGCTAATGAAGCTAGTTAAAATAGTTTGTATTGTGCTGCCAGCGATGCATGCAGCTCTTTTCATACCTCTGATGTATGCACTGATATGTCATTGGCCATCTTTCATATACAGTCTATAATAAAACTCGCCAATAAGCTTGGAATCACGTAAAGTTGCTGCTGTTGTCTGAGCTTGGTTCTGCTGCTTTAGATAAAGCAGTGTTTAAAAGCCTCACTGTGGAAACTGGCGGATTTTTCTTGATTTTCTGACATGAAAACAAAGTTACTGAAGTAAAAGAAATTAGTAATAAAATCAAGGATTCAGTTTGTGATGAGAAACGGAGACAGACTGGCTTAATTTGGCACATCTAAGTTAATGTCTAAAAATAAAATATAATGATAATATAATAAAACTAAATAGCGTTTTGTGACATTTTTTTTATTTTGACGCAAAAATTCTTCAAAATATAAAAATTTTTTAACATTGCATTCTTAAAGTATTTGAACGGCTATTTTACTGCTTTTTATCTTTTTTGTGCGGCAGTGCCACAGAAACGTTCAAACATGAGAATGCAGGGACTTAAATCTTCCTCAGCTATAGAAACTGTGCATTCAAATGTCCTGAAGCCGCACAACAAAAAACAACAACGAGCTCTTTTACATGACACAAGCAGCCAGCTGAGGGGCTGCTGCTTCTGCTGCTCTGAATCCATTTTTTTAAACACACCGCCCCTCTCTCTTCCTCTTCCTCCTCCTCATCCTCTCCCTCCTCCCCTCTGCTCTGCTTTTGATCCCACAGGGACTCGGAGCCTTTGCATTCCTGTCATTCCAGCCGCAGCGAACAATCAGCTCTCAGTTATTTATTAGTGCGCCTCGCAGCTCCGCTCCGCTCAGTCTGCTGCCTGCTACCCGTCAGCGCGCACACATGCGCACGGAGGAAAGGAGCTCCGCACACTTGTGGACGTTTATTTTGAACAATAAGCGCAGATCATTGATTTGAGATACGACGGCACCGCTCACTGTGCGATGAGACAAAAAAATTGGTGAGTTTAGCATTTTATCTGAATAGGTTTATCTGAACGTTTTCTGTCGGTTTGTGTGTGGACGGAGTCCACTCCGGATGGAGTTACTTACTTAACAGATTACATCTGAGTCCCGTTTTAATTCATGAGCCACACACAGATCCATCCATTTACAAAACAGTCTCATTCATGCAGGAGCTATAAAGGCACAAACCATTCAAATGTAGAGTTACCCATAAAGCTTTTGCATTTTGTGTTTTATGTGTTTATAATTCAAACTCAAATAGTAAAGAATTTAAAGACTTTTCACACTTTGTAAAAACAAAACAAGAACATTTACTTTGGCCAAATTGACCCTGTGGCGGCCGGTTCTGGTCACCAGGCCCTATGTTTCACACCCCTGACATTAATGTCTTTAAACTGATTTTTAAATAATCTTTACTGCTGCTTTTTCAGCTTGGAGGATTAGACTTGATGATGTTTTGCGTAATTCACTCTTGATCTCATGTAGCTGTGTAGCTATTTTGTGCGGTCAGGACACATTGTGGTGGTTTAATAAGGCATTAATTTTACTCTCTATCCAGATTTTCACGTTGAAAGTTAAAATGAGTTAATTGTATAAAGTAACCAGTGCATTTTAAAGCATCCATCATTCATATTCTGAAGACTTTATATGTCTTCATCATGTTTTGGGCATTATCTGATCCTGAATCACTGGAATCTTTTGAGTCTGTGCGACCGTTGAGTATTATGCTTGTGTGACTGGAGAAAGTTATGCATTGCAGCATGTGGGCCATAAAAACTGGATCTCCAGTGACATCACTATCAGGGGTATTTCCAGCTACAGCTCGTGCACACACAGCATTGTGTAACAGAAGTGTGGATAAGTTTGTGCAGTGTTGAGTCTGACCACAGTTCTTTTCCTTTCAGATGTGTGATTTGTGAAGCGCCCACGCTGCCACATCGAGGCTTGTTTTTGTTTCGTTTTTTTTTTTAAACTGTCTTTTCATTGGCTGACATGAGAACTGCCGAGGAGTCCTCTGGAACGGTCCTGCACCGTCTCATCCAGGAACAGCTCCGCTACGGAAACCTGACGGACACGCGCACGCTTCTAGCCATCCAGCAGCAGGCACTGCGTGGAGGCAGCAGCGGCGGCGGCACCGGCAGTCCCCGCTCCTCTCTGGAGAGCCTCACTCAGGAGGACACTCAATACATCCAGATGTCAACAAGGCAGGAGCCTCAAGGTCAGGAGCACCAAGGAGACAGCTTGCACTCTGAGAGCCCCGTGTGCCACCTGTACCATCTCCACAAGGAGGAACTGCCTACTTACGAGGAAGCCAAAGCCCACTCCCAGTTCCTGAACTCTCAGAAGGGGCAGGCGGAGCACAATGGACCCAGCATGGATGTAGAGGGAAGTGGAAGTGAGGCACAGTGGGATCTGAAGAGAGAGCACGCTCGCTCTCTCAGTGAGAGACTCATGCAGCTTTCTCTGGAGAGAAACCGGTCTAGGAACAGTCTGCCTATGAGTTCCTCACACAGCTACCCACAGCTCTATAATCATCACAATAATGTTTTAAATGCTGCGACACCTGACAGACAAAGGGCTCAGCCGTGTGCAGAGCAGCGAGGACCACCCCCAGACTATCCTTTCTGTGTCAGACTTCCTGGATACATGCTCAGCCACTCACAGGAATATGTGCAATACAACCAAGACCCCCATCCTCCCCTCTACACACAACAGCACAGGTAACATCCACAAACACATGCGCTATCAAAAAAATAAAAGAACAGCAGACTTCTCTGGGGCTGTTCTTTTATTTTGGCGGTCTTTTCAGCACTGTTGCTATCTCCTGTCTGCAGGTTTGTGTCTGCTCAGTCGCAGGAGACTCACAACAGCATCACAGCAGCTTCAGACTGCAACTCCCCTCAGAGCGACACATTAATGCGGGAGAACGAGCGGCTCAGGAAGGAACTGGAGGTGTACACGGAAAAGGCCACCAGGCTTCAGAAGGTGAGAGGATGGTAGTGAATGGTTCGTTGAGGTCGTGAGAAAACAAAAGTTTTTAGCTGGGGCAGGAGGTGACGGGTTTTCTCACTAATTCAGAGCATGGAATCTCTACAACGCATCTCCTTTTGTCTTTAAAAACATGTCGGCATGTGAGGAGATAAATGGCTGGCACCTGGGATCACGAGTGTTCAGTCTGGAATGTTAATTCCATTATTCATTCACGTAGTGTTAAAGAGACATTTCACAGCGGGTGGCATTCAGTAGACTAATTAGCCTCATTGATATTAACATTTGCAACATAAACCAGACAATATGCAGGAATTCCTCCCCCAGAGACTCATTTTCTCTCTTTCTTCCCAGTTGGAGTTGGAGATTCAGAGGATATCTGAGGCTTATGAGACCCTCATGAAAGGCTCTGGAAAGCGAGAAACTCTGGAGAAAACGATGAGGAATAAACTAGAGGCAGAGGTTAAGAGAATGCATGACTTCAACAGAGACCTGCGAGGTAAGTTTCCATTTTTATTTGTCTGTCTCCTGGCTTTAAACCTACTTTATGCGTATGTGCTCATTGTGGTATGCTGGTCATCTCTGTGCAGAGCAACTCGACGTGGCTAACAAGCACAGAGCGGACTGCGCCGACCCGAAGCAGCACGTCTTTGTCAAACTCTTGGAGCAAAGTGAGTCTGCATCAGTCTTTTGTTACAAACTCCTCTCACGCTGCAGTTCATCACAGATTCAATCACAATTCCCTGTGAAACACTGAACAATAGCAGGAACATAGCTGAGCAGGGATTGGTTTCCTTCTTTAGTGATGTGGTGCTGTCTACATGTTGTCACACAAATGGGTGTATCTCCCCTGTAAGTTACTTTTGGCACCTAGACTCCAGACCTTTTTTTATGCTGCAGTAAATGTGGCCTGGATTCCTGAGATGTTTTTAGGGCTCTCAGGGTGTTTGCCACTAGGAATGCCCCCCCTCCCTTTTTTTTTTTTTTTTTACTGATGTGCTCAGTTTTGCATCGCTACTAATGACCTCCCTTCTCAAGGGGAACTAATACGTCTGGGTGTCCTGGCCTAACTCTACATGACCCATGACTTGCTCATTCTCCTTATTTGGGCATTTCTTTTTCATGCCATAGCTTAATGATGATCGGCCAGTTGTGAATATTTCTTTGCTCCCTTTTAGCTCTGTGCAGAACTGAGCTGTAGAGAAATCCCTACAGCGAGGATTAGGTGGAATAACACTTATGTTGGAACATTTGGGCAGTAAATGCAGTCGTGTCAGTGTCTATGATTATCTTTCCCAAACGGTTATCTCAGCATAGCAGAGAAAAGCAGTACAATAGTGGGATGTGTAGTTTATATGTTTGTGTTATGAGAACCACATGAAATATATTTTGAGCTGCTTGTTTACTTCACGTCCTCAGAGGCATTCCAGAGCTTTTACCAGTACAAGGCTATGCCTGTGTGCGTAAGTGGATAAGAGGAAGTCTGCATTCCCTCCACAGGCATGCACTCATGTTGTGTAATCAGCCCCCTTTTAAAGAGGCACATCAGTTAAACTTTCTAAAAGGGCTCATTGAAATGCAGACTAGCTTTCAAAGATTCAATGAGAAATATTGTTTTTACTGATCCCATGTTTACGAGGGCAATAAACTTAGCAAAAAATGAGGTGTCAAATGTTTTGATGTTGAACCACATGCCTTTATGTCTGTTGTTGGGTCACATTCCTTAGAAAATGCACTGAAATGCTCCCGGACTGAAGGCTTCACTGACCCCAGCGAAGGCCATGGGAGCTTCTCTTTAGAGGAGACCAATTTTACTCTTTTTTTTTTTCCAGTGATATAGTTTTATAGGCTTAAAAAATCAAACAAAAGCCAGGAAGAATCTCAAAAGATTTATTTTTAAGTTGTTAAGAGCCTCGTCACCTTCATTAACCTGCTGTTTCCTGTATTGCAGATGAAGAGCAGCAGCGGGAGCGCGAATGTCTGGAGAAGCAGATTCAGCACCTGCGAGTGTCCAGGGAGGAGTGCCAGCGGAAACGGGAGCTGATGGAGCAGGCTCTGGCCTCGGCGCAGACTCGCAACCGTCAGCTGGAAGAAGAACTTCAGAGGAAGAGGGCGTACGTGAAGAAAGTGGAGAGGCTGCAGAGTGCGCTGGCCCAGCTGCAGGCCGCCTGTGAGAAGCGGGAAGAGCTGGAGCTCCGGCTACGCACGAGGTTGGAGCAGGAGCTAAAAAGCCTCAGGGCACAACAGGTGAGGAAAACAAGCCCCCCCCCCCCAATGGTTCAGTTAGCAGATTTTAACAATGTGAACATGTCCAAGCGGCTTATCCTATAGAAACACTTGGCTGGCTCACAGGGTGAAAGGGACCAGCATTAGTCTGCTAGAGGATTCCTGCGTAGTTAAAGTAGTAAAAGTGGATTGAGGGATAAACACATTTTCAGAGAGTCAGATTTAGAGCATTTTGTTTCCTTGGGTGTTAAACGATCTATTCTGTCTACCGTTTCAGTCCCAGAACCAGAGCACTGATTCCACAGCTTCAGAGCCGAGCTCGTCCAGGTTGCAGCAGCATCTGAGGGAGAAGGAGGAGCGTATCCTTGCCCTGGAGGCAGATATCACCAAGTGGGAGCAAAAGTACCTGGAGGAGAGCACCATGAGGCAGTTTGCAATGGATGCAGCAGCCACAGCTGCAGCACAGAGGTACAAACAAATCTGTCAAAATGGAGTGAAGATTCAAAACGTAAAAATTGCGGGATTATTTAGAAAACCGTATATTTTATTTTCAGAGATACAACTATCATCAATCACTCCCCGCGGCACTCTCCGGACAGTAGTTTTAATGAAGACCTGCCGTTGTCCCATCACAGACGTCAGGAGATGGAGAACAGGTGATCATCTTTTCATCCATACTTCATTGTTTCCTTCTGCCTGCTCTGTGGTGTTTTTTCTAAACTCACGATGTTCTCCGTGCGTTCAGGATCCGCGCTCTTCACGCTCAGCTCTTGGAGAAGGACGCGGTGATCAAAGTCCTCCAGCAGCGCTCCAGGTTGGAGCAGAGCAAGCCTGAGAAACAGGGGCTTCGTTCGGCCAGATCCGTCCCCTCCATCAACATAGCGACCGGCGGCATGGAGAACAAAGGTGAGCTTCTTCCCTTACTATTCGTGCCGAGCTGAGGAATCTGGAATCTTTAATTACACACGCTATCCTGTGACAACTGCCAGACAGAATGCGCACACCCTGAAAAAGACAAAAACAAGTAGGACACAGCCCTGTTTTTAAACTGGAATGCATATCATCTCTCACTCCAGAATAGCCCCATCCAGAATAGTCATGGGAAGAGCTCTGCGCGGCAGATGTTCAGGAGCGCGTAAATGTGGATGTAGGCGGGTAATTAAGCAGTTTCTTCTCTTTGTCTGCAGGAAAGAGCCGCTCAGATGACCAGACAGGTTCAGCTGTGCTGCAGCCCAAGCTGCTTGCTGCTGCTAAGGTCCTGAGCCGAGACTGCAGCACGCAGAGCGACGAGGCCTCACAGGAGCCTGAGGCCACAGCAGAGCACGGCAAGCTCAAGATGTGTGAAGCAAGCTCAGCGGCTACACCTGGTGGGTTTTTCGAAGTGCTTAAGGCCCAGTCAGCTCCTCACAGCTCATTTTAAGAATGTGTCATTGAATTAAATAGAAAAATCACTCCGACAAGTAGCTTTACATTGTTTCCTCCAGTCAAATCAGCAAACATGAATATTACAGCTGAAACACTCGGATCAAAAAAGATCCACAGAGGCCTCTGGCCACGCTGCGTTTCTACCATAATATGGTTGAGAGAAAATAGTTCCTCCAGGAACCACGTGGTAACTGGGTCATGATTTCTAGAAAAAAAAGATGTTGCTACTTAGTTTTCACATCAGGTTTTTGGTGCTTTCAGCACCGCAGGGCAAGTGCAGACCTCTTCACAGAGGATATTTCCAAAAACGAGCAACTCCAAAACAATCTGGACGTATAAATAACAAATATTTATCTAAACGAATGACACGTGCATCGGCAGTTTGCCTTCCAGTGTTGTTTTTTCTAATCTATAAATTCTGTCCTGCCTGTAGAAACCTCGGAGGAGCCAAAGCTTCCGCCGAAGATGCTAAGGAGCCTCAACAGCTTGGGCGCAGACGTGGTGGAAATCCTCATTTGAGCGCTCGCTGCGGCTCGTATGACTGACAGCAGCTCTGACACAGACTCTTGGCTGAGACTTTAAAGGGCTTCCTCGACGTCTGGCTTAAATCAACATGTGTGTGCTGAGATTTCCTTCTGCTGTTTCTGCACAACTCATAAACGGGCAGTTGGGATTCGTTCACGGTACCTGGACAGTATTTCAGCGTGACAGGAACTGGGCTGCTGACTGTGCATATATTGTGCATGTTTCTCTTTTTATTTTTTAATTATGTATTGTATTTATACATGTAAATGCTGCTCATAATTGATGTGATTTTTGTTTGTCCTAAATGTGCACCACTTTCTTTTTCTAATTATATACACATGACTCACTTCTTGGTTTTGTTTTCCAGTAGCATCCCTGTTACCATGCCCTCTGAAAGTAATGGGAATATTTATAAAATGACTCAGAATTTAACAGAGCTAAATTAACAGTTGCCCTCCTCTTTAAAATACATTCGGAGGCCTTGCTCGCAGCTCAGAGGGGGATTTGGAAACATTTTTTTGAATGCGAAGCCTGCAAAATGCCTGCTCGGTTCTCTCTTTAAAAAGCCTGTGAGGATTGACGCCGTTTCTCTGGGGTCCGGTTTTCCAGATCCCCGGCTAATGTTTGGGGCCTCAGAAGGTGGCTACCCAGCGTTTCGCTCCCCTCCCATGCCACAGCGGAGCTAATCTTCTCACATTCCTCGCTGAGGGAATGCTCCCGTTAAAGAAAAAGGCTATCTAAAGTCTGACCCTTCGCCCTTGTTAAAATGGCAGGCATTCTCCACATGACTCCTTTTCTGGGGTGGTTATTTCTTCTGAGTCGTGGTAGCTGGATCTACCACGAACGTCGAAACGGTCAACTATAATTGGCCCACATTTGCTACTCCATCGCTGTTATATTCAGCTGTTTTTCAAGTATCTCACATTTCTGGGTAGACTATACTGTAAGCCTAATATGGACTCTTCTATTTATTTCTCCCTGCGTGATGTAGGATCACTGAACACTGATGAATGTACACTTCTGTTTTCAATGAATGTGTTTTCTATTTAACTGGAATGTGCCACACTCCATGGGGAAAGGACATTAAAACTCATCATCAGTGGATTTCTGAAGAAGCCAATAAGCTTATCCAGTTTTTAAATATTAGCGTGTGAAACCTCACGTTTACCCGATATTCTCCTTCATCCTCCATCACAGTGCATTTGCTGGTCAGTGCAGTGTGTCAGAGTTACTGCCCTTTGCTTATTCTGCAACATGTTTACACAAATGGCTGTTTGAAGTGAGAGAAGTTAATATATTTTGTAATTATTATTTTTTTCATATCTACTTTAAATGGTCTTGTTTCCTGGTGCCAAAGATGGACTCTATCTTTAAGTTATAGTTGATGATGAATACAAAAGGTTGTGTTAAGTTGCCTCGCTTCAGCTGGTTGACCCAACGTGATGTTGCTGTGAACTTTTGTAAAGGAAACATTTGTATGTATGCCTTAACATTTCACAATAATAAAGTTTTAATATATTCCTGATAAAAGGCTCTCTGTTCTCTTCACCGAAGTAAAGCCGTAGATGTCACCCGCTGGTTTGTAAACATTTTAAATCTGAAATTTTGGTGCTTTTGCCAGCTTTTTTGGAACCACAAGTGACCATATTTGGACAATTAGAAGGATTTACTTCACCCGCTAACATCAGCTAGCTAGGTTTACTGAATCCAAATAGGGTGCACCAACGGTTCCTCATTAGTTCAAAGATAAAAAGTTTAAAAATCACCTCTTGCAGTTGTTATGAAGGCAGATATCAGCTATAGAAGCAACCATTTATATCAGGCTGTAAAGACGGTGACCTCGCCTTCTTCTTTTAGCTGCCCCCTTTAGGATCGCAACAGTGGATCATCTGCCTCCATCCCTAGCAACCCCCTTTGTCACACCAACCGTCTGCCTGTCCTCCTTCACTACGTCCATGAGTCTCCTCTATTTTCTTCATGCCTGGCATCTCCATCTTCAGCGTCCTTTGTCCAGTATATCCAATATCTCTCCTCTGCAGAAGTCCAAACCATCTTAGCCTCTCTAACTTCATATCCACACTTGAACTGCTCCTCTGACATACTCATTTCTAGTCACTCCCAGTGAAAATCTTAACATCTTCAGCTCAGACACTTCCAGAGTGGCCTCATTTCTTTTTGTCGCTGTGACCCTTTCCAAACATCTCAGTGACCTCAGAAATCTTCGAGTTTGAAAAATTCAGCCAAAATCCTCTATCCTCTGTCCACTTGAGGCTGATCCCCAAAGTGACAAAAATCTACTAGTTTTGTAGTTTTGGTCTCTTTAGATATACTGGATTTAGGGGATGACCAGGCTGTTGGGGTTAAACATTTGTACTTACTGTTTGACTCCAAGTTTTCTTTAAAATGTCTCTCCTCAGTCATCAGTCATCCTTCCAATAAATCTACTACACCAACTGAGCCAAGATTTTCTCTATTCTTCTGTGACTTCTATGACTGCTCAGCTGTGGTTGGTCTTCTTCAAGCAGAGACACAATATGATGTACAAAAACTCTGCAAGTAACAAAATGTACCGTATTAGTTTCACAGCAATCTTTTTCTATCTTGCTGTTAAGATAAAGGCATCTTGCATGACAAATACCAGAAGCTGTACCTCAAATCCTAAGAAAATTAAGTTCTTGAGGATTTTAGATTTCATCTCACACAAAGTGATTCTCCAAACCTGCCCAGCAGGAACTAATCCACACGAATTCTCAGAAAATAAGAGAACCTGTAATGTTACTCAAGTTAAATGGAAATACAAATTTAACCTCAAATAATCAGATCAAATGCCAAGTAATTGATTGTATTTTGATGTGGATGTGCTTTCTTATATATTCTCAAGATGTGCAGGGACATGTAGGAATTCCTCGGTAAACTTTTAATTTTAATGTAAATATTTTTGTCTTCCTTGTTCCCCCTTGCTGAGGTTGGAATTTCATTCCTCGGATGCCAGACATTTTCCTCTCGCTGCCTTTACTTGTCATAGGCGAGTGCCACTTTTCTCAGGCGGGGAAAAGCTGCAGTAATAAATCGCCATGTGTTGAGTACCATTTTCAGCTTTGGCACCATGCGGTCTGTGATTTCCCATTATTTTGGTCCTATCTGTGCAAATGCAGATCACATTTCCTGACTCGTATGTCAGTAACTGTGAGTGAGGGGAGGCTCAGCTGAGGGGAAAGGTTAGGATTACGTGAGCACTAAGTTTGAACAGCATCATAGTGGGAAATTTAGCTGAAAAGTCATCCTCATCCAGTCTGCATGGAGAAAGGTTAAACCTTCATGTATGCATTCCACATACATGCGGACTGGAGCATAACTTACAAAGACTGTTGTCAGGTTATCGCCGTGATTTCACCACTGTGACTCCTGCCAACTGTGCGCGTGATTCAATCAGAGTGGATCAAGAACAGATGTCAATGTTCTGAATTTCGACTTTGTTTGTTTTTCATGGTATGAAAGTGCAGACTCCACATAATTCACGCTTCATCTACAGTCAGAAAAATGTTAAAGTCAAGCGCCATTTGAAGCAATGCGAGATACAATCGAAGTGTGTGTGAGGAATGAAGGGGACAGTTGGTAACAAATCATTTGTCCTCCTTTCCTTTTGAGCACATTTTGTACTAAAGGCATGTGTGAAATATTTGGAAAAATAACTGTGGGGCTCTGTGTTTTGCCTTGATTTCCATGGAGATTCCAAAACTTCCTGCCTACAGCAGCCATGGAATGTGCCCCCGCCCCCTCAGCGTTTCCACATAAATCAGGGCACTGACTTCTAATTTTAGGGATGTTAGAGAGACGATGCAAATCTCTCAGAGGAGGCCACTGGAAGCAAATTTTTCGGCCTGAGTCCACTGCAACATTATTTGCTGAACTGCTCGACTTAATTCAATTAAGCTTTATTTATAAAAAGTCCGTTTACAATAACAGTCACCTCTATGTAGTACGGTAAAGACTCAACAACATTAGATCAAATGAGCACCACTTGGTGATGGTGGAGACGAAGAACTCCAGCAGAAGACGCATCCAGCAGGGAGGAGCTGACATCTTAGAGAAAAGGAGCTTACTCTGCTCTCCTACTTCAACCCAACGTCACAGCAAAGCTCTGTCGATTTCAGCGGAGCATTGTTTGGGTGACATGTCACTCTCTGTCACGTTCTCATGAGGATGATGTCTTTTTATCTTGCTAAAGTGTTTTGTCTTGGGTTTTTTTTAAGACAAAAGTCCAAGTCATCATTATCAGCTTCTGCAGCGTTTTATCAGCACTGTTCATGTGCAGCATGTCTTTAAGCTCCATCCATCTATTTTCTTCTTCTTACCCAATGGGCTGGGGCCTAGAGTGAGAGGGGGGTACACCCTAGACAGGCCACCAGTCGATGGTAGGACCAACATAGAGAGACAGACAACCATTCACACTTACATTTGTGCCATTAATCATTTTATAATCTCCAATTAACCTAAGCCTATGTATATCCTTGGATAGTGGGAGGAAGCTGGAGCACCTGTAGAGAACCCATGCAGACACGGGAGAACGTGCAAACTCTCTGGCCAGATGGTGACTTTGAATCCAGTTCAAACTTCAACTCCACTTTGCCCATCGGGGACCCTCAACATGAACATCTGAACATGATCCTTCATCTGCTCTATGTTGATGTGTATATATTAGCCTAACTATATCTCTGTAGCTAGCCACCAGCTACCACATCATTATATGTTAACATCTGGCTAATGTAAGTAACTTTCTGCTAAACCTTACAAATCCTTTTTTTTCATGGATGCCTGGACATGAAACTTTACTGTAACATCTGGGAGAACAGCCAAACTGAGTTGAAAGAATCTGGAGCTTTGTGAGCTCTCTGTGGTGCCTCAGTGTTTGATTGAGTTCAGACATAATGACTTGTTTAATTAATTGAGTTGTGAGATAATGAAGCTGCCATGTTTAAAGGGGTTCTTGGGGAGAGTATACTTCATTAACCACGGAGAACCTCTCTTTGGTGCTTTAGCTGGTTGCTGTCTGGGTCTGCTAGTGGTTTCCAGTGAATCAACTGTGCTGCACAATCCAGAAAGGCCGATTCATTGTAGGGAAGGAATTATTAGATGAGTCAAAACACACTGTGTCTGTAGCAACACGGAGAGACGTGCTGCAGAGGACAACCTTCATGCCAGAGAAAAACCAAAAAACCAAAATAAAAAATGAGTCAACGTTAAGATCAGACATTTCACAGCTGTGAAAAGTCACTTAACTGAAGTCTGAAATGGTTATGAGTAATTAACAATGCAGACAAATGAGTAAGAGTCAAACTGGTATGTCACAGAAAAACAGTGTTTCTTTCTTTTGCTTGTACTCATGTTAACATTTCCTTGATTTTTAATCACTGATCTTACTAACTTACTGCTTACTTCCTTGGACTCATTTAATCGTTCCAAATAAAACCAGTCACAAATAATATCCCAAGAATTTACGAGTGTTTCACAACTTAAAGAAACATACCAGCAGGTGTATGCAACTGAATAGGCACAGCTGGGGAATTCCATGGCATGCCTCAGCATGCAGCAGTGGTTGAATAACCCTTTATGATCCAGGTGGATATAAATGATGACTATGTGGAGAGAGCTAATCGCTGATGAAAGATCGTTTGTGAATTTTCACTCATGTTAATGTAGAAATTAAGAAGAACTTGATACTGTTTTAACACTTAAGTGGGAAAATACTGTAGTGACTTAAATAACTGTTATACTTTATCTTCAGATATACTCTTTTAAAATGTTCTCTTTTAGTTTATCGTACCAATACTCTTTTCCTTTATATAATTAATCATTGGTGTATGAAGTTTATCGTTTTGATTTTTCTTTAGTTTTGGGTTCCACTTTTGTTATTACTCGTACCTCCCTGTGTTCCTCTGCTTTGTGTTTACTAGGAGTTTTCCTACTTCCATATTTAGCAGCATTTAGCATTTCCTGTTTTACTTTGAAAGAGTTTTTATTTTCCTGTGACTGCTTTTTCAATCTTTCTGTTGGTCTGGTTGTCTTGACTGTTTTTACACGTTGTTAATTACTATGTCCTGCATCTCTTTTAACTCTTTTGTATAATCCCGGTCACGCAACAGTATATAATCTTATGAAACTTAATATTAATACAATTTAATATTAATATCCTAAATTATAAAACATGAAAAAAACAGAAAAGGTGCCATAAATTTGATAGTCAGAATCAGAAAGACTTTATTTATCCCCAAGGGGCAATTAGTTTTTAGCTTTAAAAAATAGTGCAAACTGACTGAAGTAGATGTGCGCTAATGCTGAAATACATTACAACATATTTACTTATAATAAAAGAGCAATTTTTGATTGTGCTAATGGAGGGCAGCATATTTCCAAAACAGGGCAAAAGAAAAAGCCATGGCATCAGCAAAGTCGCTGGGCAACAGAAATATCTATGCCAAATTCATCCAACAGTTGTTGAACCGACCTTTAAACAGACATTTCCACCTGTTAGCTAAAAATCAGCCAGTCCCAAAAACAGCATCATAAATCCCTTAAAAACTAAAGTATAGTTTCATATATCCTAATCCTGTTGCTGTTTCTACAGAACTTTTTCACATGTTTCCCACAAAAAATATGTATATATCTATTTGATCACACTGATGGTATGAGATGTTGTTTGTAATCCAGCAGCTGAATAGCCTAACAATATGACCCAGAGTTGTGCATAGTTTTATATCTTTCCAATGGTTTTTACTTTGTTGTATACATTTTTTCCAGATGGTGTTTGTGGTTATGATTAATTGTGTAGTTTCACTGTAATTTTAGTCTCAGTAAACAAAGATAAACTAAAGCAATAATTTTGACCAAAGCAGAAAATCACAGAAAATATTGTTCTCATTTTTTCCGTTAAGTTTAGTTCTTATTTTTATGTCAGTTGGCTAAAATATTTTTTACATGTACTTCTACATGAAGTTAATAACTTTGACATATACCAGGGGAGCTTCGAGGATGTTTTAAAAAATTGGTTATCATGTCGGGGCCCACATGAAACCAAAAGATATATGATCGGCAATATACATGGGGGGAAAGTAAACATCTGGACTTTTGGGGTGATACAGATGTTTTACATGAAAAGGGGCTAGAGAAGACTTTGAGCATAATTCTATATTTAAAAGCTGTTTTATTTAAAACATAACCCCACCTACTAATGCAAATTTTCACTGAAATATACTTTAGAACGCAAATTAAAAATACTCATTATGCAGATTCAGTAGAAAAAATATTAAGTAGAAAAATTAGCTAAGTAAGTTTTTTTTTCTGAGGGGGGGTTTAATATCCAACACTGTGATTTGCTCTGATGAGGAACCAAAAAAGTTGCTAACCAAAATGGCTATAAGATGAAAAACTTAGTGTGACTAAAAAGGGAAAAGGGGGGGAATGGAAACATGTAGAGAATGTAAAGATGTTTTGATGACCTGCTGCTGCTCTCTAGTGTTTATGTGAAGGTATTACAGTTGCTCCTCCTCTCAAACTGACACCTGGTGTGCTGGGACTGAACTTCATGCCAGAGCTTTTTCAGTAGTGGGGAAAGCATAAAGTGTAAGATAACAAAATGTCTTTAATAAGGGCTTGGATCTTAATGTTTTGAAGCTTTACTTTAAGTTTTGTTCCTGTCCTTGTGATTGGTGACAAAAGGATAGCAACATGAGTGAAAGGGAAGATTTAGAAGCTTTCTTTGTTTGTTTTGCATCTAAGCGAAAATGAAAACATAAAAAAAACCCTAGGGATATGTTTTATTTGATTTGCAAAGGGAGACTGAGCTCCTGTTTATTAAAAAACAAAAATCAGGCAGTGGAGATCATATTAACAGTGTTTATTTCTCCCGTAAATCAGGAAATTTACATGTTAAAGACAGCTTAACACTTTAACAGGATTTTTCAGAGGTGGGACCAAGTCATTGTTTTGCAAGTCTCAAGTAAGTCTCAAGTCTTTATCCTCAAGTCTCAAGTCAAGTCTCAAGTAATGTCAGGCAAGTCAGAGTCGAGTCTCAAGTCACTGGTGTAAAAGTCCGAGTCAAGTCACAAGTCTGAAACTTTGAATTTCAAGTCCTTTCGAGTCTTTAAAAAAAAAACGAAAAAAAAGCATGTTGCAGTTATGCTAAATGTAAATATTAGACCATGTAATTTTTTAATCTGTGTTTTTCTCAACACATGACAAAATAGTGAACTTAGAAAATATACACAAATTGTGAAATTGCACCTCTTTAAAATGCAGCTCAATTAAACCTAGCTCCAAGAATAATTTTCACCGACAGTTCTGAGATAAGCTGCATGTTATTCTTGGATGCGGTTGTAGGACCGGCTTTGAAATCGCATGACAAAAATATCATACATAAATAAATGATTTTTTTTTTTTAAATATCATTTAAAAAAAAAACTGCATCACCAACGTAGCCTTGAAAACATTTGCTAGTTAGATGAAGTCAGCTATCTCATTGTAGCACATTTATATGCATATTTATAATTATACGCTTCTTGGAGTGAGTGCATACACTCATGAAGTTTAGTAACTTCCGGTCACTGCAACAAGCCCAGGTACAGTTTACCGACGGATGGGTGCAGGACCTTGAAATGCACCGTGTAGAACGAAAGACCATCGTACGATTCATAAGTTTACGAGTCTCACAAATTGTTGTCATAAATACACATTCCTTAACCGTTTATTAATAGGACCTTTGAGCTCAACGGTAATTAATTAGTAGTGGAAATAATTTCTGGTAGCATCACAGAAATGTAGCAGTGACAATAATACTGTATGCTGTAATCGTACTGGACAATTAGTGATACAAAAACCCTGTTTTATCCTGTGAATAAAAGTATATGTTTTTGTCAGTGTACCATAATAACAGAAGCGAAACGCAATATTGTGTCAGGACAATTCACTATTTATGCACAATAAATAAAGGAGCATAGCGCGACCATTTCTGTTCAGCGCCAGACTTGCTTGTAACCTATATCACCAATTATGTTAACTACAACAGCAGACTGACCTTTGTGTAAATGCTTGGAGCAGACTAACCTGTGAGCTGGAGTGTTCTGGGACGTTATATTTGATCTTTGAATGGCTGCAATCCAGGCCACCCGTCGTGTCTTTGTCACTTCGGAAACATGGCTCGAACAATTTCTCTTCAACGACGTAATCCGATAACAACCGATCTCTTTACCCGTCGGCTTCCCGTGGCTGTCATGCGACCGGCTATTGCAGTTAATAATACAACAGCTTCTTGACATTTTTGTGTTTCTTTTTATCGCTGTGTAACTGATTTTAATTGAAAGCCTGCGTGCGCTAGTACCTCTTGCCACGAGTTCCCAGAATCCTTTGCGGTTCTACCCGTGAATGACGTCACATTTTCAATCTCTATATAATATGCATGTTAAATTTTATATTTGGGGTAAAATATCACGTCTTTTCAAGTAAACCGGTTCAAGTCCAATTCAAGTCCCAAGTCATTGGTGTAAAAGTCCAAGTCAAGTCACAAGTCTTACAACATTTTTTCAAGTCAAGTCTAAAGTCATAAAATTAATGACTCGAGTCTGACTCGAGTCCAAGTCATGTGACTCGAGTCCACACCTCTGGGATTTTTGACTATTGTACATTATGAGGGGTGCCTGAAATCCTTTACTTTAAAAATATTGGGGTGTTTTTTGTCATTTAATTCTTGAATTGTGTGTCTGGTCGCTTATTTCTTTGAATTAATTACTTTCTGTGCGGATATTTCATTGCTGTTGAAGCATAGGCAGCATCAAGTGGCCTTTAGAGGAACTGCAGTTTTTTGCACTTCCGCCTTGGCTTCCTTTTTTCGGAGGTTCCCACTTGGCTCCAAAGTGAGCTCGATTGCGTCCGTCGATCACGTGACTAGAGTGTCTTAGCGTCCCCCTAACAACCGCCTACCTCCTTCAGCCCGTTGTACCGCTTTATGGCGCTAAAAACATTTCTATTGGCTAGCGATCGAGCAGTCCCTTCTCTGGTTGGTTGAATGTAGAAAGTAGGTGCAGTCCTTTCTCAGCGGTCTTCCGGCTTGCATTTTGAGAGTGAAAAAAAGAAAAGACGAATGGAAAAATTGTAATCCACAAAACGAGCATTGCCCAGCAACTCATCGATACGGTAAAGTCTGCGCACACACAACAGCCTTTTTGTCCTTTTAGCTGTAGGAAGTTTGTGCCGCTGTACTCTGTATAAAGTTCAGGATTTGGCATGAAAAGCAGGTTAGCGGGGCTAGCGCTTCCAGTGTTAGCATGCTGCTAGGTGGGATAGCTGCCTAATGAGGCAGCTTTTCGGTTTTAGGGTTACAGAGGCTAAAACAGCCACCACGGTGGATAGTATCTGACTGAGCTGAAAACGGGTGTGATTCTAGTTGAAAGGCCTTTTCTGTGCATGCTTGTTAACGTCATATTTGGTGCGCATCGACTCAGTTTGCTGCCTGTCATACGATACCGACTACATAATGTCAAACAAAGGTACTGAAGACGTTCGATCCTTTTCAGACACTCAAATACAGCTTTTTCCTGTGATGTTAAACAGCTCTTAATTTCATGGACACGTTCTCTGCCCTCCGTCTGTCCGTTTTACGTTCCCGCGCTGCATGTGAAGGGTTAATCTACATGGCTTTTGTTGTTGTTGAGGTCCTCGGACTGGATCGTCAAGAGCAGAGGTTTTCAAATATTTTGTGACCAAAGGGTGAGCTAAAATTTCACGGCACACTTGTATTTATACCAGTGGAAAATAATCTCTATTCAGGTCGGGAATTTAACCCCATCCCGGGATACTTAAGCTAACCCTGTGTGGTATTCGGGGCTTACAGTCTCACGTTGTCTGTACGTAGCTACAATAATTAACTTTAATAATTGGATGTTTTAGTATTTTCAGTAAGAGTGAAGATAGTCTGTATCCATAACTATGCAAAGCACGTCCATAATGAACAGTTATGCCGTAAAAGATATTTGTGTCATAAATATATTTAATTTTTAAATCGTAGTAGGCATACAGCGGCTGTATGGAAAAAAGCCTATTAGAAACTGAACTGTACTGTGCAAAAAGTCTTGACACATTGGGAAATGGGTGCAGAAATTATTTGAAACATGCAAACATACATGGAAATACAGTACATAAGGCCAAAACGGAGTTTGTGCAGTTCTAACGAGCTTACATTCGTAACGTTTTGTATTCATATTTACATTAATTTTCAAAATATCCTCCATGATTGAGCCTCCATTGTGTTTTACAGATGGCGGTGGAAACTCATTTTTGAACCTCTTTCCTCACCTCTCGTTATATCCACAACAATTTCACCCCAAAAATCTCACTTTTGGATTAATAACTCCATTAGACCAGTTGTCACAGATTCTCAGTCAGTTTCTTGTGTAATTTGGCAAATCTGGCATTCCTCAGCCTTTTCTCCCTGTTTCCCATGATGCCTATGATGGTGTTTTTAACTTTGTCATATCCTGTGTGCATCTGCTTTGCATCCTGTTTTAGATCATAAATAGTTAAAATGAGCTCCCAGCAATTCCCCCGACATGGGCTGCCTGCTTCCAGTGGGGGAGCACCTCAGATCCCAGCACCTGGAAACCTGGTGCCTGTCAATCAACCGTCAAGCGCTTCAGGTAACATTTAATCACACAAAAATGGCAGAGAAGATGTAAGTGTGTAGTTGATGTCTAATCAAGTTGTTTTTCCTCAGGTGGAGGTGGTGGAGATGCAGACAGCAGTCGGGATGGTGACCACGGTCAGCATGATCATCCACCTGCCGGTGGCGGGGGAACCTCAACTTTCAGAGATGAAAAGCAAGAGACCATGGTGGTCAGACCATACCCACAAGTACAGACGCAGCTCGGCCAGCCTCCAGCTGCCACCCAAAATGTGGCCATTCAGCCCGGCACACCTGCGACCTTACCGACCCCCTCTGTCCAGCTCCCACAGGGCCAGCCTGCAGTGCTTACTGAAAGCCAGATGAAGGTGACCTTTAAGTCTCTGTTTGAGTTTCTATAAACTTAACCATCTCCAAAGTAAAAGGAACATAATTTGCTCTCTTATATTGGCAAAGTTTTCTGAGTGTAGACAGTGTTCAACGTAACATTTTCCCCCCTGGTCTCAGTTTTTGCAATTCCTGAAAATAATAAGACGCCAATTTTCCTTATATTTTAAAAAGTATGTTATTGTAGACTAAGCTACCCAACAATAACTTAAAGTTAAAATTAGCTCTGAAGTACCAAAAGGTTCAGTAAAACTCTGATCTGTGGGGGGAAAATGTAATGCTGTAGACAGGAATCTCATCATAGGATATTTCTTTTTTTACTTGAGCTTGAACCTTTCACCTGGGCTGTCTGAATCTGATCATCTAGCTTGTATTATTTGTTAAAACAAACAGATGTTAATTTTTTTAAATTGATGTCTTTTTCAGGCGGTCTTGAAGTCACCAATGCCAAGTCGTCTTATTGCTCCAGCACCAGCTTCCAACCAGGCTCATATGCCCATACCCCCCAAGGTGCCTGGTCACATAACAGTCACCATCGAGAGCAGCATCGCTACCACCCCGTCTATCCCTGTGGCAACCATCAGTGGTCAGCAGGTGAGTCTTTTCTACATTTGCTTTTAATGTTTGTCTTTTTCCTGCTGACAACTAAAGACCTGTACTGCTTTCTTGGTGTTTAAGGGTCACTCAAGCAACGTGCACCTGATGCCGAACTTTCAGATCATCAGGACCCCTGCTGCAGTTCCTCAACAGTCCTTCCCACCACACTTGCCTCGAGGTATATAGCGAGGAAGACTCCTGTGGGAGTACCTTTAGTGCAGCTTTGGGAAACGAGTACTTGTAAATGATCTGTCAAAGAGAAAGTAAAAGTTAGATGCAAACTGATTTGGACAGTCATCTCCTAAATGTTGTCGACAGTATGTCAGGCTTGCATTTTGATGGATTGCTGTATTTTCTGTCCTGCAGGGGCTGCTGCAGCAGCTGTTATGTCCAGCTCCAAAACTGTCTTGCGGCCAGCCACTGGAGCAAGTGCAGGAACTGCCCAGCCGACAGTGCCACACATCATTCACCAGATTCAGGTGCCCTGCAGAACTTTAAAGAAATAAGAATATTCATGTTAGTTATGTAGAAGCACAGAGTATAAGGCTGCTGCTGTTTTTTGTTTTTCCATACTGTCCACAGTCCCGATCTCCTGCAACAACCTCTACAGCTGTCCTCCCAACCGTGGTGGCTCCCATCTCAGTGACTAGAACTCAATCTCCAGTTATCAGCCAGACAGTCTCACACTCTCCAGAGGTGATACATGGGTAAGAAAAGATAAAGTCTGAGATCGTTCAGTATGTTCTTAGCCAAGTTTGTTTGCAGTTTAGTGCTACTTGTTTACTTTGCATTTTTGAAGAGGTCATATTTATCTATTTATTTATTTTACTATTTCAGGCGTCCAGCAATGACCATTCACCCCCCTCCACCCGCTGTCAGCATCCAGAGGCCTCAGGGGACCCGTGACACAGCCACACGGATCACTTTGCCATCACACCCTGCAGTCGGAGCTCAGAAGTCCCAGCCTCCGCACACAATGACACAGGTTACTACTCTTGATGATGCACTGCAAAAATATGCAATATTTATTTTGCATAATAACTAAAATCTTGCCTTTTTTCCATACAGAAATCCATATTCAGTAATGTGACACCAGTAGCTGCAGCAACTGTGGCACCAATAGTTGCCACGAACACTGTGCCATCAACAACTACAATAGGTATCAGCTTTTATCTTGATTAGCATGTCAAATCTTTGTAATGTTACTAAAGAAGAAGCTGAAATCTTGTTTCATTTCTGTTTAGGCGCTGTGACACACACCCAAATGACGAGTAGCACGATTGTCACCATGACAATGGCCTCACACTCTTCTCATGCTACAGCAGTGACCACCTCCACCATCCCTGTTGGTATGTTGACTCTTTGGCCTCGTTCATGCAACATTCATTTTTGTGCTGCTGCCTTTTTAAATGACATGGAACAGAACGAGCTGCGTTTTTACAACTTGGAAGTAATGAAATATTATTTCTAGTGCATGCACATCCCTACATATGCTATCTCACCTTTCATTATTAGCATGTAGCTTTTCTTAACAGTCTTCTGGGGTGTTGTTCACAGCTAAAGTGGTCCCTCAGCCTATCGCCCATTCTTCACCCCGTGTTCAGCCTGACTACCCAGGAGAGAGAGCCAACCTCATCCCCATCCCTGGCCACAGGTCTTCTCCCAACCCTGTCACCATGGAAGCCCGCAGCGACAATAGGTGAGCTCACTGTGCTGGGGAATTTAGTCTGATCATATGATGGGGTATTACACAGTTGTATCAAAAATCTGTGCGCTTTCCTCTTATTTCCTCTAAAGTTGTGGAATTAATCCAAGTTTAATTTCAGTTGAAATTTTTGTCCAATTAGAAAACAAGTTGTCACATTGTGTTTTCCATTTTACCTTTCAGCATATCCTCTTTGTTGTTCTCCCTCCATAAAACTTCCAATTCAAAAGTATTAAATATATTAAATATCTCTTTAAGTCTGGACCAGCATGTGGCAATGATCCAGATCACAAGAGTTTAAAGTATAAAACATCACAGACAATGAAGACAACCAATCCGATCTTGTTTTAATTCTTGTTTCTTTCTTGTTAAGACCTTCTGTACCAGTGCAGTTCCAGTATTTCCTGCCTGCCTACACTTCGTCATACCCTCTGCCACATACCTACACCCCTATTAGCAGCTCTGTGTCCACCATCCGCCCGTACCCCGGTAAGCACTTGCTATAGTCCGAGTGTCTGCTCATTATTGGAAGGACTTAAGTCTAGTTTAGTGTAATGTAGAGCCTGGGATTTGAAAAATCTTTTACCCTTTTGTGCTCTCTAAGTTACTCCTCAAGCTCCGACTTCAGCGTTGCCAGCTCAAGCTGGAGTGGGCGTGGCGACCACTGTGCAATTGAACCGCATGCAGCTGATGGCAGTGGACCGCATCGGTCTGCCGTCTGCACAGATCAGCACCCAGGGGATCCAGCAAGCACCGATCGCAGCGCAGGGCATTCAGCCTGCATCGATAGGCGTTCAGGGTTTGCACACGTCTGCGTCAATCACCACACAGGGAATGCAGCAGGCGCCGGTCACTCAACAGCAGCAGCAACCGCAGTCTGAAGCAAAGCCTGGTAGTTACTTAGATCATACCAAATAGCATGGTCTCTGAGTCTTTTACTGAAATTTGTTTGTAATTAATGTTTGTTTGTTTTTTTAAATTCAGGGGTTGTTTTGGCTGATGGCTTTGTAGCAAGCCCCATTAGCAGCACCTTCAGCACGACCCAGCCGGTAGCCACCATGGTGCAGGCACACACCCAGGGGGGAGGAGTGGGAGGAGCTCCCACACTGGTCTCCTCCCCAAGACCGAGTATTCTCCGCAAGAAGCCCGCCAATGAAACGTGAGTATAACACATGAAGCAGGGTTTTGCAGTAAACCTTACATCTTGTTTTTCTAAAATAAATATGGAGAATGCTGAGACATTTTGCAGGGTAGAAATAAAACTGAGATGAATACACAGATGATTCCCTACTAGAGAGATGGCTAGTTTTGAAACCAAAACAGGAAAAGTCGTAAACTCACCAACTTATTCTAACCAGAGTAAACAAACTAAAGGTTTGAAACAGCACTGAACTGAATATTTTCAAGCTTATATATAAAATCTCTTTAACCAAACATGGTGAGAGTAAAGGAGTGAGGGAGAAACACAGAAGCATCGTTGTTGGAGATTTTCAGTACTCGCTCTAAACGGAGGATTACTTTCACACGCTGATCAACAGCTCTGAATCCACAGTGTCAAAATATCCATGTCAAACCATATCAAACTTCCAATTCCAGTAAAATAGTTTAATGTTTTCTTTTCTACACTTCCCCTTTCTCAGGTGTGTTCGTAAGAACCTGATCCCCGCCCAGTCTGAAGCCAGTACTGGGAGAATTGACAGCGGCGTGAGAGGAGCGGGATCGCCTCGACCCGCTGGGTGAGCTTGTGTCTCATTTGTTACATGCGTGTTCATTTCCTGTTCTGTGTCAGTGATGTAACGGGTTTTGTTCATCCATCAGAGTGAAGCCCAAAGCTGAGGTGCACATGGCAGTGGCCCCTCCTGTCATAGCTACAGTAGAAGCATTGCCTTCTCAGGGTGGAGAGCAGCAGGCGGTGTCCTCGAACACCCAGCACCTCGCTCAAGCCATCCCCACCATGCTGGCTACACCCGGCCCCGTGCCTCCCTCACAGCCCTCCACTGTCCTGTCCTCCTTGCCGGCTGCCATGGCTGTGACTCCCCCTGTCCCAGCCTCGATGGCCAACACTGTGGCTTCCCCCACCCAGCCGGCTGCCAGCAGCACTCCAGCATGTGCCGCGAGCTCTGTCTGCCCAGATGTGAAAATCAAGCAGGAAGTGGAGGCGATGGACACCTCTCAGCCAGGTGACAAACGTGTTTGTGCTCCAAATGTTAAAGTCATCTTTATAGAAAATATAAATAAAAACTAACATGCAGGCTTCCCCTTAGATCCCAACACGAGTATGTCAGCGGCCCCAGCCCTCACCACACAGACGTCCACCCTGAGCACCCCAGCCACAGGCGATCTTATCCCTGGAGCCTCCCCGAGAAAGAAGCCCCGCAAGCAGCAGCATGTCATTTCCACAGAGGAGAGCGAGATGGTCGAGACTAACAGCACGGATGAGGAGAAGACCCCAGGCAGGCCCATCACCGGCAGGGCCGAGAGACGGGAATCTCCACCAAGGGAGTATGTCGGTATGTAAACTGATCATGGCGGTGCGGATGATGATGGTGATGTTTCCTGTCTGCACTATTAGTTTTGTAACACCTGTTTCTATGTTGAAGATGAAGAAGGAGTGCGCTACGTGCCGGTGAAGCCTCGCCCACCTATTACACTTTTGCGGCACTATCGTAACCCCTGGAAAGCTGCTTATCACCATTTCCAGAGGTACAGCGACATCCGGGTCAAAGGTGAGTGTCTTACTGGCTGCAAACAAAAATATTTAATATTTCATACCAGCAGCAGCTTTTTCAGTAACTGCAAAGGGGGGTTGCTTTTTAATTTCACTGTAGATTCCTATATGTGTGGTAAATATTGATGGATATTTTTGTAAACTTTTGTGCAGCTGTATGATTAATTAATTATCCATTAATGCATCAAACATGCAGATCCTGAACTCAAAAACAGAGTTGAAAACATGGCTATTAAAGGTATTTACTTTAATTACTATTATAATTCAAATGAGAACCAAAAAAAGAAAAACAGAGGTAAGGGTGATGGGTGACACAGTCACCCGGTGGAGAGTTAGGCCATGATCAGGGACTGTTTTTGACCCTAAAGGCCACCCAGAGATGAACAATACATTATAATTGTACTTAATAAAATCACTGATGATAGACTAAATAAATAGATTTTAGGTAGATGCTTGTGCATTTTAACAACTTTAACAATAATACAGACAACAATGTAGTTAAACAACTTACAGTTGGTTTTATTGGAAATTAACTTTAAGCTATTAGGCCCCAGGGGTTTTCTGAGCTTTCTGCTCGAAAATGAAATGACCAAAATAAATGGAGTATTTCTCTGCAATTACAAACTCTGTGTAAACAGTCTTGGTATCAAAATAAAGCTAACACTTGTGAGATGTCATCAGACGTGTAAATATTACTGCAGATGTTACTATGGCAAAGTTGCTGTGACTCAAACATAGAAAAATTTGATTTTTTTTATATCCCTCGTCTAAGTATTTTATAGCATATAACACCTTTGAAAATATGCTTCAGTTCACATTTAACTCCAGAAAATCATAAATCAAAATATGGATATTACCTGTCCACAGGTTCATGGTGACGTAACTGCTCTTTTAACTGTTTGGTGTCTTTGCTTTGTTTGGTGTTTCCAGAAATGGTTTATATGAGATTTTAGCTGAGATTCAGAGGTTTCTGTGGAAACCACTCATGTCGGCACTTATATTTCTGACCTCGTGTTGTAACTGAGTAAACGTGATCTCCTCCCTTTTTCCCCCATATTTGGGGGTGCTGGGTGCTTAACTAGTTAAAAAACACAAACAAACATCTGTCTCCTATTTTTTGTGTCACATAGGAAAGAAGCATCAATATCTAATGAAAAGACTTATTAGTTTGGCCTTGCTGTGTATCATTGTGGTGTTTGGTGCAGTTTTCTTGTTTTGTGGGGTTGTTGTTGTGTTTTTTTTTCAAGTGGAGATGAATATCTCTAACAAGTTGATTTGTTCACATTTGCAAATCTTAATTTGTAAGAGAAATGTATATATTTTTTGAGTTTGTGCAACATGCATATAGTTTCATTTTTCAGTATTTGTCTGTGGGGCATTTTTCTATGTTTTAACAAATGTTTTTTACATGGCCTTACAGAGGTGATGCTAAGGGAAACGTGCATTTTTTTTCCTTTTTTTTTTTTTGGTAATGTGCTGGAAAAGCTTGAAAATTGACCTTGAAAGTGCTTAAAAAGTGCTTGAATTTGACCCTGAAAAATGCGTGCAAACCCTGAAAAGCTCATTAATGTGAAAACACTGTTATAAATAAAGATAAATCATTACACGTAAAAGACACTGATTTAAATTGCAGGTAAGTCATAACCATTTGTTTATCTTGACACAAGTTGAACTAAACATCGAGTGAGTTTAGAGTTTGAGGGGTTGAGCAAAAATGCACTGTTATGCTTCTGAATCATGCAAGACAAAATCAATTCAGTTCAATTCAGTTTTATTTATACTGCGCCAAATCACAACAACAGTCACCTCAAGGCGCTTTATATTGTAAGGCAGATCCTACAATAATACCAAATATGCAATAAGAGTAAACAAATTCCTTTTGTTTGTATTATAATCTTGATTTTATCATTTAAAAAAAAAAGCCAAACTCAAATAAAATGTTATAACCGTAATTGAGGTTAAAATTAAAAAACAGAGAGGAGCGATCAGTGAAGTGTTTGAAAGGCTTATGTTGAATCTTCTTTGTCATTTTCCTCAGTTTAATTCTGCTTTTTGTTAATGTTTCAGAAGAGAAGAAGGGCTCCTTGCAGGATATGGCCAATCAGAGAGGAGTGGCATGCAGAGCACAAGGCTGGAAGATTCACCTGTGTGCGGCACAGCTCAGGCAGCTGGTGGGTGCTGACCTCCTGACCTTTATTATATTGGCCCAGTTAATATAGTTTTGTCTTTAAATTGGGGGGAAATAGTGCTTAAAGTGAGCTTCTGTTTTTAAAAAGAAATGTAATCAATTAAAAAAATTGTTACAATATTTCAGTGTGACTTTGCATTTCAGTTCAGAGACTTTTACGCTCTTTAACAAGCAGATTTTTTTTATTTTTATCGCTTGTTCTGCAGTCGAGTTTGGAGCATGATGTGTACAGCCGCCTCTCCACCCTTCAGGAGGGTCTGATTCCAAAGAAGAGGGCCGGCGCAGATGACGACCTTCACCGAATTAACGAACTAATACAGGTGAGGTTGTTGCTGCACATTAAAAATAAAGGTTTCACTGCTCAGGTTATGCAAATTTTAAAAAATCAGTATTTCCTAAGTTATACATGTGGGGTGGGCCGGAGTTAAGAACTTCAGGACTTCTTTTAAGATATTTAGTAAATAGATAATTAAAACCTCAGCGGAGAAAAAAAGACTAAACAGGAATGAAAACATGAAGAACGGTGCGAATAAAAACAGCATACCTGTGATGTGTTTAATGCCAGACTCTCACTGTGATTAGCAAAGTTAATGACAAAGCAAAGTTCAGTGCTTCACCCTCCAAAATACACTCATTTGGTTATAAACCATGTGGATACAAATTTTATTGCTTATTGGGTGAGTCCGCCTGCCCTGGTCCAGTGATGATGCTGAGTTGGTTATAGAAGAATATTGTGTCTCTCTGAATCCAGTTCACTTTTTAGAGGCGATTTGGTTTTGTCAACTTGTCTGAATTTCTCCTTAAAGTTTCGAACAGCACAGCTTATGAACCCACAATGTAAAGCATCTGAAAAATGAAGTTTATACTAAAAACAAACCAATGTTCTCTCTGCTTTTCTCTCTGTGTCATCAGCAGCAAAAACATGTTTAAAACTAAAGTAAAATTGATTTCAAAGTCCAAAAATTTAAACCCTGGACATCTTCTAAAATCACACAGTGGGGCAAACTGGAGTTTTTGGCAGGCCATTTCTGGCCCCCGCGCCTTATGTTTGACACCTTCATTATAAACACAGACTTGGCTCTCTATGATCCTAGTGATGTGTAACACAGCTGTTCAATGGCCAGCCAATCAAATTAAGCTTCGCTTTAAGGGGGAGGAGACAGAGGATGAACTGAGGGGCGGGACCAGGCCCAGTGTAAGATAAATAAGGATTATTTTTAGCTGTAATCATGCAAAGCTGCTCTGGAGTCCAAGAATAGAAGTATTGGCTGGAAATGAGTATAGCAGATCCTCTTTAACACAGATTGGGCTTCTGAGTTTTGTAAACTGCTGCTTTTTTTCTTCTTCTGTAGTTTGTTCATGTAGTTCCTTTTTGTTCTTGTTAGGCAGGCTGGAAAAAGGCCCACAACTTCTCTCTTTCAGGTACATGTAATGTTAGTAATGAGTTTAGCAAACTCAATCAGTACATTTCTCCTCAGGGTAACATGCAGCGCTGTAAACTGGTGATGGACCAGGTGACCGAGGCCAGAGACACCATGATGAAAGTGCTCGACCACAAGGAGAAGGTCCTGAAGCTGCTCAACAAGAACGGCACAGTCAAGAAGTCCTCCAAACTGAAGCGCAAAGAACGGGCGTAAGAGCGACCTCCCCATCTGCCAAGAAACCGCTGCCGTTCCCACCGCCTCTCTCTCCGTGTAGGGGTGAAGGAGCTGCTCAGAGTTTTGGTGCTATGATTTGCTGCATACAATCACACGCACCCTCCATATCTGTGGGCACAGAGAAGAGCAACAGGACGGCTTCGAGGAACAGGAACTGGTTCTCGTTCAAAACACAGGAACATTGTAGGTTGTTAGAGTGGCCACTTGATGGCCACCGTGTTTTGTTTTGCCCCCTTCCCCTTTCTTTTAATGTATGAACCCCCCCCCCGAAAGATCCTTGTTACTAACTTAGTTTCTGCCTCTTGTAAGACTTTTGGCACATTGTGTATCTGTGATATTCGGCTCTAAAAAGAGGTGCAAGGTGAGTTATCCAACGGAGCCGGTCAGAATCATTCAAAAGGACTCCTTTAGCAAACTGTAAACGGACTAATCTCAGTCGTGCTCTTTTCATCAGTCTGTGCCTTTATTTTGTCAGTGTACATGAGATGGACCGGGCCGAGCTGCTCCACACGCTCTCCAGATGCTGTTAAAATGTCATTTAAAGAAAAGTTTCAGGTTACTTCTACTGCTTCCTTTTTAAAAAAAAAAAATCCAGCAGCTTAATTTGTTTAAAGAGAAAACAAAAAAAGATATTTTATCAGCCATAATTTAGGCGTAATCTAAAAATCCGGATATGAGAAAATATTTCAAACTGCCATCAAATCTTTCACTTAATCTGGAATAAAGAGAGCGGCTGTGCTCGTTTGAACAGCGGACTGAATTCATGTAAATCACTGTAAATGTGCTTCTGTTTTTCCATCGACCTCGTTCTTTTCCAGTTTTGTACTTGATGAAACGTTTTGTGTGCTGTGTGACGTGCCGCTTTGTGCTGCAGAGTGTACGAGCTGAAGTGAGCCTGAAACATCCAGACCTTGTACATTGTTTTTGTCTGTGTAATTATAGTAAAGATACTGAAAACAATACAAGTTCTGCTCTTATTTTTGAGTTTTCATCCTGCTAATTGTGTTCGTGTATATAAAAACATTTCACAGCTTTATATAAATATGAGTGGATTAGGAAATTATTCTGACTCAGATGGAGTCACAGGTTGAGGATGAGCCTGGTAGCAAAATGTTCTACCTGGTTTTAAGCAGGTAGAACATTTTGATCTCTTTACACAGTGAGACTTGCAGTGGGTGTAAAACAGATGTAGTTTCAGTTTGTAACTGAAACTCACCCTCCCTGCCTGTACGCCAGTGTTTGAACGTTGCGCTTCAAACTGTACTACAAACCAGGAACTGATACTTCTTGTACTAATTCATATGCAATTAATTAATTAGCATATGTTCAGCATTCAGTGCAGCATTATAGAAATATGTATGACTATGTTCTTGCATTTTTGCAAATCTCTAAAATTAGAAACATCCTGCATCAGAATATTATTGAAAAACTAGTTCATCCATTTATTATTTGTAGGCTGGATGCTGTAATTCAATATTATCAGGTTGTCCTAAAAGACTTCCTGATAAACCTTCAGATTATCAGTTTGGATTTGGGAGACAGACACCCTCTTTACTTTTAACATTAGGCATAAAAATATATATATATATATATATAAAAATATATATATATATATATATTTTTTTTTATAAAGCTTATAGTTGGGGCTGGATCAGGTGGTAATTAGTTATTATTAACCTCCTTCCTCACCTCACCCCCAGCCTATTACAGCCGATGGCCGCCCCTCCCTGAGCCTGCTTCTGCCAGAGGTTTCTTCCTGTTAACAGGGGGTTTTTCTTCCCACCGTCACCAAGTACTACATGAAAAATCTGATTCAGTCCCACGTGTCACTTAATTTGGCCACATGTTGATGCAGCTGAATTTCTTCCTTTATTTTGGTTTTTGCTTCTGGAATAATCTGACCTGTCTGTTTTTATTCGCCTTCTTTTATCTTCAGGCTGAGCCCAGTCATTCCCTTTTACTGCATGCTGTTTTACAACATAATTGCCTGTGATACATCACAACGTGTTGGCACGTATTTGACCCATGACAACAGCGTGTTTATCAATCAGGAAAAGTTATTGTCACTGGCATTTATATAATCATCATTCCACTTTTGACTCGGACTCTAACTTGTTTTTTGAACCATTTAAGTTCAGAAAGACCAAAAAAATGAAAATATGATGACTATTTGTGTGCTACTGTGTACCTTATCAACCACCATGAAACCTGACTTTTACTATGTGAAAATAACACTTTATAAATAGCAGCAGTAGGTGTTTAAAAACAAATAAATTTAGGGGGGGGTTTTGCGCTTCTATTAAGTAAATGTTTGGGATGTGGCATTATAATAGTTACTCTCTTGGTTCTGCGTTTGCAGGAGCAAAGTCAAAGTACCATAAAGTGGGGCTTTGCCAGGAAAACTTCCTGGTTTAGAGCCACTCAAGAAACTAGTCCCTCATCAGTAGCAGGGGCTTCCACGCAACACATACCTGTTCTCAGGTAAGCGCTGATTTCTCTAAAAATGTAGCTAGAAAAGATGGATTTTTAAAATATTTATATGTTTTTTGTGTATTTTTTTGGTCTTTAGTAGCAAGGTTATAAAATTCAGTGTATACTTTTGAACAAACGTGTCTTCAAAGTGAAACCCATGCTTTATTTTAGTTGCCTTTAAAGTTTGTGTAAATGTAGCAGAAGACTGCTTTTTAACATATCTAAAATATGTGGCTGTTGTATAAATCTCCAGCAGTGATATGAAACCAACTCTCAGTCAGGGTTTGTCCTGACTGAGAGGTGGTCTTTAGGGGTTAACTGCCACAGATAAGAATGATTAGTCCAAGTCCAGTAAAGGCTGTTGAGCCTTTTAGCTTGTTTTAAGGATACTGATGTATTTTCCTGTTACTTCTGATCATTATATCAACAATAATGCTTGTCATGTTTGGAAAACTGGTTACAAAAAATATTTTGGGGTGGAATAGGAGGGTGGCTGAAACACCCTTGAGCAAGTGCAAAACTGTGGAAACTGATTTTTATAGCATGGCTAAGGAAATCTGTATTGATTGTGTTTTAAGTTCGATTGCTGTAACTTTTCCTTCATAAGAAGTAGAAAAGAAAATGTTTTCGTTGCAGATTTAATTCACATTTCAGCGATGCTGCACCTGAGCAAGGTAGGAATGAGTTCTCTGTTTCTATAATTAAGATTCATGATCCTAAATCATTACAAGGCCTTTTTATTCATGATAACTCCCAATTCACCCAAACAGGGAGATTTTGTATGGGTGGACACGGGCACCGGGGTGCCGATTGGGGCGGAGGTTAAGGTCACAGACACCGGGCAGATTCAGCTGCTCGATGACGAAGGAAAGGTACAAAAACCCGACCGATACTCTGCGCTCCTGCCAGATTCTTTACAATAATGTGAAATCTGCCTTTAAAAGAGCTGTATTTGCCTTCTGTGTAATTTGAGATCTTTAATAACAAACACACAGGAACACAAGCTCAAGAAGTTAAATGAGAAAAGCATCCGGCCCATGCATCCGACCTCTGTGAACGGCGTAGACGATATGATCAGGCTGGGTGACCTGAACGAGGCCGGACTGCTCAGGAACCTCCTGGTACGACACAAGGAAGGAATCATCTATGTAAGTTTATGTTCCCTGGATTCACTGCAGAGCCGCCTAGTTTTATGACATCCATAACCATCCATGGAAATGCTTACTTGATGCGAACAGCTTTCAGGCTCAGACTTTGCCCTGCAGTTTATCACTGTGTTGTTTGTCTCCATAGAGACCAATGAGCCTCTGTTTAAAGAGAGTAACCCAGTGTTTATGAGTCCCAACGCCAAAACTCAACGGAGCGTGTGTTTAATTATGAATTGGACCTTTTTTGTGGTGTAAAAACACTGCTGTGAAAGGCTGGGGGCAAATTATACTGAGTGTAATATCCTCTATCTTATACTTCTCAGTTATTTTATCGAGCAATCATTCAGCATTTATCTCTGCTTTTTTTTTTACTGTGACTAATCTGTGAGAGTTATGTATCACATGCTGAGTTTCCACCATGATAACGACGTGTTTACTCGCTGCTCTCTGTTTTAAAGACATACACGGGCTCCATTCTGGTCGCAGTGAACCCTTACCAGCTGCTGCCCATCTACACTATTGAGCATGTGCACATGTACACAGACCGGCGGCTGGGTGAAATGCCGCCTCATGTCTTCTCCATCGCAGACAGCTGCTTTTTCAACATGCGCCGCAACCGAAAGAACCAGTGCTGTGTCATCAGGTTGGGTTTTTATGTCAGTTTTACCACTCATATAGTCACAGATGCAGTTCAGACTCTTGGTTTTTCGATTTTAAGCTGCATCTATATGAATTATAATGAATAAATGTAGAGACTAGGAAAAAATGATACAGCAGCAGCAAAGGAAAAAAGCATGAGAAGGTAAAGTGGATGACTTTAAATCAGAGTATTCACTTTAATATGTTTATTCTTTATCAAAGCATTTGATTGGAATTTTATTATTAGATTGTGATCATACATAGATACATACACTTCACATAAAAAGATTGTTTAAACATATAAAACTGGTTTATACTACGTGTACATCTAGATTTAAATTATATTATGTTTTGATGGATGTTATTTAAGACTATTTGGCTTAAGTGAAATCATCCCAAATACACTGTAGAAATTTCTTAATAGGAACAAGGAATATAAAATTATAGGGAAACAGGGAAAAAACAGAGACTACACTTTTAAATGTCTCAGTAAGCCTGCAGTCTGAGAGCACCGTTCTCTGTTGGGGTGATATGGTACTCTGGGGTCTATAAGATATGATGGGGTGTTTATATGTCAGGAGAATGGTTTAAATTGAATTCTGTTCTTTAGTTTTTCCATCAATGCCCTCTGATATTCTTCTATGAAAGTTTGGTAGAATACCTGTTTAAGTACCTTAAACCCTTCCCCCCCCCCCCAAATTCCTCTAATTTCAGAAGATGACCAAATATATGGATATGGTCACCAGTAGGTCCACCACATTTCCTCCTTTGATCATTGAAACATCTCAGCATTTAAATTTCGCCCATTTATTGGAGTTATGAAATGTTGCCCCAGCACATATTTCTGTGTTTATCTGTGTGTTGTTCACATTAATACCTCTAAGTATTTGATAAAGGCGCTAAAGGTGAAAAGATTTGTGTCACATATTCAGATTATTTAAGACTGCAATCTTTATGGAGGTGGTGCATGCGTGAGCTAGCTGGGCTAAATTCTGACAATTTCTTTAGTGAGCATCTGTTTGAGATGGTATAAAATCCTTTAAAAATCATGTTAGTGCTGAAATTTTAAGTACTCCAAATATTATATACATTTATTACATCTTATTGCACATCATTCTTTTTTCTTTTCTTTTTTTTTACTATCAAGTCTGTTTTAAAAGATAACAAATGATTGCTGGACTGAGTAAAATGATTAATTGGAGCTTTTGTTTATGGGAAAAAGAGAGAGCTACCTTTACAGGAGCGCCTAAGTGCCCAATAAGTAATAAATGTGAAGTATTAACAAGGTAACACCATTATCACCACTAAGGTTAAAGGTAAGGTAAAAATATTCACTAATATTTGGACATAACCTACAATTTGCGTTCTTTCAGGCAGTTACCTTGTTACAGTTAATAGAAACTACAACCTAGAACCAGTTAAAAATTTGTCCTCAGTCTCTCCAGACTTTACATTTGTCACCTAATTGAATATTAATTAGTGAACATAGTGGGTGCCTTTTGTTACCTTTATACTCAGCCGACTGTTCATGATCCTTGTCTAATTCACCTAACAAGAAAATATTTCCCGATGCTGGAAGCTTTAGGAATTCAAAAAAATGAAGCACTATATGTAAAGAAAAAAGACACTGGTGCGTTAATACATCATATACATAAGACTAAAACAGCAAAAAAGGGCCCAGTTTCTATTATTATAATGGAAATAACCAAAACTAGCATTCGGTTTTGGAGTTTCTCTAAAGTTTCAGTTCAGAAATCTTTGTTATTCAGTCTGGGTGACTAAATGAAAAAGATCCTTTAAGTATGCTCTAACAGGAAAGACCAGGACTCATTAAGTGTCCTGGTCTTTCTGGAGATAAAATGCGCTTCCTTATTAGAATGCCTTGTTATTTTATTCCTGAGTTTGCTGCTTGAGTAATAGAGAAGATCTGAACTGATCCAAGCAGAACTGCTTTATCAATGTATTGAAGTTTAATTTTGAGCCAAATCCTTTTGAGATCTTTATGAAAATATTCAGGAAATCCATCACATCTACACCCCCCTCGTGTGTTTTATCAGCGGAGAGTCGGGAGCTGGGAAAACCGAGAGCACCAAGCTGATGCTGCAGTTTCTGGCTGCAGTGAGCGGTCAGCGCTCCTGGATTGAGCAGCAGGTCCTAGAAGCAAATCCCATCTTAGAGGGTACGCTGTCTTATCCAGCACCTTTTTGTCATTTGACTTGCCTTTTATTAACTGTAGCTTATCCTCTCAGCCTTCGGTAACGCCAAAACCATTCGAAATGACAACTCCAGTCGATTTGGGAAGTACATCGACATCAGCTTCACCAAGGGCGGGGCTATTGAAGGTGCCCGCATTGAGCAGTACCTGCTGGAGAAGTCCAGGGTGTGTCGTCAGGTGGGAATTTCAGTCTGCTGAACTTTTCGGAAACAGCATTGTGTTAAAGCCAAACTTTCCTGTAGTAAAGAACACATGCATCAATGTGCAGGCACCAGACGAAAGAAACTACCACATCTTTTACTACATGCTGATGGGCATGTCGGCAGAAAAGAAGAAGATTCTTTCCCTTGGAAACGCCGCTGAGTACAAGTATCTGACCATGGTACTGTGATGTTTAGATTAAAGATTGGATTTATTTATGTTTTCTGAAAATACATGGAGCAGGTGGGAAAAATCAACCAAATTAATTTTTAATTTTACCAAATTAAAAATCTTTATAGTCATGGTTTCTGTAACCATAATATCAGTATATCAGTTTCATGGGATTTGTCATAGTTTCAATAGCAAAACTGAACAGAAACAATTACTGGTGCCCTGGATGTTTGATCTGATAACTCACTGCTTATTCAGTTTTAACTCATGTGACCACACCAGGGTAACTGCACCAGCTGTGAGGGCCGTGACGACGTGAAGGAGTACGCTCACTTCCAGTCAGCTCTGAAGATTCTCACATTCACAGAAAATGACTTGTGGGAAATTTCCAAACTGCTCGCAGCCATTCTTCACCTGGGCAATGTGGACTTTGAGGGTAAAGCAGTCATTAAAAATGAAGATTATTTTGAAACAGGTGCAATCATTCAAGTAACTGACATTGATTTCCTGTGGAATTCCAGCCACCATCGTAGATAATCTGGAAGCCTGCAACGTCCACACGTCGACCAATTTCAAAATGGCGAGCGAGCTCTTGGAGGCATGTGCCGTTTTCTCTGAAGATACAGCTAGAGTTAAGAGATCATCTTGTCTGATTGTGCTACCTTGTTGCCTCAGGTGGATCCCAAAGCACTGGGGAAAGGTCTGACTCAGCGCTCCTTCCAGACTGCCAGGGAACACGTGACCAAATGTCTGACCTCTGCTCAAGCCATGGACGGCAGGGACGCATTTGTCAAAGTAAAATGAATGTGTGACGCTGCAGCTCATTTTAGCAGTCAGGAAGATAGGCCTAGATGGTTTAAAGTAGGTAATCAGATACTACTTTCCTGTGTAGATTGTAATTTTATCCATCCACCAGTCCATTTTCTTCTGCTTATCTGGGCCAGGTCGCGGGGGCACCTTAAGCTGAGAATCCCAGACCTCGCTCTCCCTATCCACTGAGAGATATAATCTCTCCAGCATGTCCGGGATCTGACCTGGGGCCTCCTCCCGATGGGACATGCCTGAAACACCTCATCTAGGAGGTGCCTACGAGGCATCCTTGTGAGATGCCTGAACCACCTCAATCGGCTCATTTTGATGTGGAGGAGCAACCACTTTTTAATCTGTGATCTCATTCTTTCAGTCACTAACCAAAGCTTGTGACCATAGGTGAGGGTAGGGACGTAGATCGACCGGTAAATCGAGAGCTTCACTTTTACACTCAGCTCTTTCTTCACCAAGACAGACCAGTACAGTGGCAGCATCACTGCAATGGACCAATCAGTCCAGCGATTTCCCACTCCTCTTTCCCATCACTCGTGAACAAGAGCTTAAGATACTTAAACTCCTCCAATTGGGACAGTAACTCGTCCCTGACCCAGAGTTGTTACCCTTTTCCAAGGTGAGGACCATGGCCTCAGACTCGGAGATTCTCATTCCCGAATAAGCCCAGACGATGGGCTAAAGGTGCAGGGAACAAACCCTCTTGTCCACCAGGAAAACTCTAAAGCACAGGCAGCAAGCCGAGGGGATACTAAAATACCCACCCCAGCCCGCCACCTCTCACCACAGAAATTCCATTCTGAGACAGAGTCCAGCCGATACGATTACAGATTAGCCATCAGCATACTGATAGGTTAATTTAGTCATCATCAGTAGCAACTGGTCACAGATCAGTTTCCACGTTAAAAAAAAGCTTTATTGCTGGTGTCCGTGTATTTGTTCCAGGGTATATACGGAAGACTTTTCATTTGGATTGTGGAGAAAATCAACAGTGCCATTTACAAGCCGCCTGATGAGGAGAACGAGGCCAAACAATCCATCGGCCTTCTGGACATCTTTGGTTTTGAGAACTTTAGTAAAAACAGGTTGGTGTCCTCCGTTCTCAGGCCAGGCCTGCGTGGGTACTCTTACTAAGCCTCTGTCTTTGTTTCTTCTTTTTCTGCAGCTTTGAGCAGCTGTGCATCAACTTCGCCAATGAGCAGCTGCAGCAGTTCTTCGTCAAGCACGTCTTCAAGCTTGAGCAGGAAGAGTACGCCCGTGAAAACATTGTTTGGAAGCACATTGACTACCAAGATAACCAGCGAACCCTGGACGTACTGGCCAGCAAATCCATGAACTTGCTGTCGCTTATTGACGAGGAAAGCAATTTCCCCAAGGTCTTTGTCCTCGTCGTACTTTAAATTCTCTAACGGACCAAAGCAAGGAAGGGTTTTAAAAGTGTAATTTAATTTTCAGGCCACAGATGCCACCCTGCTCCAAAAGATGAACCAGTATCACGAGAAAGGTGGCATCTATCTTCCCCCAAAGAACAACTACGAAACACAGTTTGGAATCGAGCATTTTGCTGGAAAGGTCTTCTATGACTCACAAGGTACACTTAAGTCATTTAAAGCCAACCTGTTGCTCTTTTGGTAATGTTCCTCTGATGTTCTCAATGTTTTGTTTTTGTTTAAGGTTTTCTTGAAAAAAACCGTGACACCCTGAGCTCAGACCTCATTAAGATGTTGGAAAAGTCCACCAACAAACTCCTGAAACAGGTGTTTCGTAATGACCTCAAATCCACCTCCGGTAGCATCAAGATTGCCAACGCCAAAATGACCATAACATCAGCCAAGGGAAACACCGGGGTTAGTGCAGCCTTTTATCACTTGACCATTCACATCACCATCACTGTATAGAATTTTTTACACATATTTGCACTTTATTTGTATTAGCAACAAGTACCAGATGGCAAGAAGCGTGTGCCAACACTGAGCGGTCAGTTCCGCCAGTCCCTGGATTCCCTGATGAAAACGTTGACTGCATGCCAGCCGTATTTCATCCGCTGCATCAAACCCAATGACTTCAAGAAGCCCATGGTGAGGAGACAGTCTTGGTCCTCTCAAACAGAATAAAACATGCTTGAAAACTGGAAAAAAAAGAAGAAATTGCTTCAAATCTCATTTAGTACCTCTTTGTCTCAGCTGTTTGACAGAGAGCTGTGCATGCGGCAGCTCCGTTACTCCGGTATGATGGAGACCATCAGGATCCGGAAAGCTGGGTATCCTGTACGCTACACATTTGATGAGTTTCTAACTCGATATCGTGTCCTTCTGAGAACTTCCATCTGTGATCCAAATACCGTGAGTTGTTTTTGACAAAATCTGTGTTTTGATCAGCAAAATTCTTTCTATGACCAACTCATATGTAAGCATAAATCCAAATGAAAGTCTTCCATATAATGTTATTTATGTTGTTGTCTTTTTTTTTCCTTTTTTTTTTTAAATGCTGGTTTAACAGGAAAGCGAAGAGAAATGCTGTGAAAGTATTTGTGAAAACCTGCTTACCGGAGAAGGTGACTGGAAGACTGGAAAGACAAAGATATTCCTAAAGGTTTGGAAGCTTATAAGAACAATCTTAGCTGAATGTATATGGTTTGAAATACTGAAATATGTGTGCACTAAGCAGTCATAGACTTCCAAAAACCTAACATGCCCTTCAAGGTTGTCTCATAGTGCACCTCTGCGGTCTGTATTTATCCCTACATACACAGTTGCCTACACATTTTTCTTAAACGTACGGCAATCTGAAAACATGCACTGCTGATAGGAAGCGGCCTTTACAGAGAAGGGCCTGTTCTTATCAACTGTGCCGCAGAAATTCAATACAGATGAGGAGAACTAAAATCTATTGGAGCACTCTGCTTTGCCAGCATAGAAATACATAAGTACATAAAAGAATCTCACTACTGTCTGAACGTCAGCAGTCAAGAACCAGCGCAGGAAATGAAAAGGAAATAAAATGGTAATTTCTGCTGTTTTCTTTCAGGACCATCATGACACAATGCTTGAAGTAGAGCGAATAAAACAACTAAATGTGAAAGCCCTTTTGATCCAGAAAGTCCTGAGAGGCTACAAATACAGGTAGGAGGATTAGATCTGCATTACGCTTTATTTATTTATTTATTTATTTAGTATTCTTACATGTGAATTACTGCTTCAAATTTGCATGATTCATGCCATCTAAAGGAAAGAATTCCTGAGGAAAAGGTCAGCCGCGATCGTGATTCAGAAATACTGGCGAGGACACAAAGGCAGGAAGCTGTACAAAGTGGCAAGTCGCGTTTTCAAAAATCAGCATTGACTCGAGTGAAAATGGAGGCGTCGCTTGCTTTAAACCTTCGCTCATCTTCCGATTCCAGGTGCAGCTGGGCTTTGCAAGGCTGCAGGCACAGGTTCGCTCTCGCCAGCTCCACTTCCAATATAAAAAGAGAAGGCAGGCGACCCTCGTGCTACAGACCCATGTTCGAGGACACCTGGCCAGGAAGGAATGGAAGCGCAAGAGGAAGGCTGTAATCCTGCTACAGGCACACACCAGGGGCATACTGGCGAAAAAAGCTCTCGAAAAGATGAAGAGAGACGTAAGTACCACCACCGATGTTTCATCTTATTTCCACTGTGCTGCTATCTATCAGTTATTTTAGTTTTTATTTCACATTTATTTTATAATGTTAGAGCATAATTTCAAGTATTTATTCCTTGCTTTAGTTTACTCCATCCATAAAAGCATTTATCTTTATGGCTTTGTGAAGTTTGGTAATTTGTCTGTTGTTGTCACCAGCGAGGAGTGGCCACATACCCTGCTTTATCATCTGTTTACTCAGTGTGAGGGCAGAATTTACACAATGCACATCAAGCTGTAGTAGGGAACAATTTAAACTGATGACTGAGACCAAAACTTTAGTTGATCTGTGACCTTAGTGTTTACGGATGAGCAGTTGATTCATTTCCTGATAGGCTTCTATGTAGTCTGACTTATTTTTGCAACAAGGTTAGATGCCCCCTGCTTAGAGCACTGTTTTTGCTCTTTCAGATGTACCTCTCTGCTAAAGAGAAAGAAGAGGAACAGCGGCTCATTCTGGAGAAACAGAGGCGCTTGGAGGAGGTGTTGAGACAGAAGAGAGAGATGGAGGCCAAGCGGCAGTCAGACCAGGAGATGGTGGATGACATGTTTGACTTCCTTACTTTAATGCCCAACACTGTAGGAGGGCAGGAGGGGCAGGCACCCATGGGATATGAGGTTTGGAACCAGATGTTTTGGCAGGTGTTGAATGATTTTTAGATATAAGCCGATGAGTCACACGTGCTTGTATGTGTTTGCAGAATTTTGGTGGGAAACGGATAATTGAAGAGATAGACATTGACGAAATCCAGATGGAGGAGGATCTTCCCAACGAAGACTATGATGACCTGGATGAGTACTCCTTCGCCAAGTTTGCCTCCATGTACTTCCAGGGTGCAGCCACCCACACCCATATCCGACAGAGGCTTCATCAGCCCCTGCTCTACCATGAGGATGAAGATGATGTTCTGGTGCTTCTCTTAGTTCACCACACATCATAATTCCACGTGTTTCTGTCTGTTTTTAATAAAGTTTAATCATGTCTCTTTTGTGCTTTCACCAGGCTTCGCTCACAGTGTGGTGGATCATCCTGAGGTTTATGGGAGACCTCCCTGAGCCAAAGAAACGGGCCCAGGTTAGGGTACCCTCCTCACAGGATCGCTTTATGCCACAGGAGCTGATGTCCAGAAAGGACAGACGTCTCAGCAACATGGTGGGCCTGGATCAGGTAGGAATCAAAACCTCAAAAAACGGAATGTCTTTAAGTTTGCTCCATCTTAATCCTGGCAAAACGGAGGTTCTCGTTTTCAGTCTGGGGTCAGTCATTCCCAGCAACATCAAATTAAGACTGCTAAGAGTCTTGCTGTTATTTTGACTGAGAACTGAATTCAGAGTCTTACATCTAAAAGCTCATTCAGTCTTTTCTCTTTTATTAAAAAAAACAAAAAAGTAAAACCTTCGTTGACACATAATAGTACAGAATGACTAGACAGCACTTAAATTTTCTCCCATCTCAATTCTTGTAACTTTCTCTTTACATAAACTTTCACATAAAAACTGCTACTGATACCTTATAGCTGCAGCCGGCCTCTCTGATCACCTGATCAGGGTCTCCTAATTGTTCCAGTCACCTAATTAAAAATCAGAGCTGATCATGCTTTTGAGGTTATAGTTTCTAAACTTTGCAATAGCCTTCCTCGGCTAATCTGTGGTTTGTTTCAAAGACTGCTGTAGACTCATTTTTGTAGATAATCTTTTCCTTAATCTTTCGCCTGTTATTTGTGGCTTTTTGTTCTTCTATTACACGTGGATATTGGCGTGCATGCAGGAATAAATGAAAGGCCGTGAGTTTCACTGTGTGTCTGACTTATGCTTTTCTGCTCAAAGCACTTTTTGGCTAAATGTGACATTATAACACTTGATTCGCTTGAAATTCTTTTTAACCACACTCACACTCTCATGAATCTTTCATCATCAAAGAGTACACACAACTGCGAGGTAGAATGCATTACAAGTAAGACCATCAAACCAACTGGACTAAGACACTGTTGCACAAGACGCAGTCCAAAATGGCACTAGAGGATGATCTTGCAGGAGAGACTTGACAAATTTAATCAGTGTTCATTTTGATAATCATGGGCCAGTTTCCAGAGATGTTTGACCATTTACTTTTTCATTTTTTTAGAGGGTGCTGAGAAATAGAAAAGAAACAGAAGCTTCTACAGTCCCTGAGCCACCAGGACAAAACAAAAGGGGCTCCATCTTTATAGACATCCTGACAAGAACCAGGAAGGCTTCTGCTGTGCCCAACCAGACCCCTCAAAACCAGAAGGTGTACACTGTACCAGATGCAAGCGCTCGAGGACGAAAGGGCTCCACATTCACTGACCTACTGTCCAAAAACAGAAAAGTATCAAATGTTCAAGAAAATGGAATCCCCAAATCTGGTTTAAACTTCAGAAAAACCTCGATCATCATGGAGGAGGTGAGGCAGAAGCCAGAATATTTTGTTGCCGTTCACTTTTTAACCAAGCTAATGGACATTTACATTTTTCTCCAACAGTCAGATGATCAGACGGAAGTTTCCAAGCCTGCCACTCTGCAGACTGTGAAGGAGGATCCCGAAGTCTTGACTGGAGAGTCGGACACACTGGACAGACCCCTGACTTCTCTGGAAAAGCTTCACTACATCGTTGGATACGCCATCGTCAGGCCTGACCTCAGGTTACAGAAGTTTGAAATCGCATAGCTCCGCTGTTGATATCTCTTTCCGAGCTTCTGCTAATACACAGTTTTCTGCAACAGAGATGAGATTTACTGTCAGATCTGCAAACAGCTTCATGACAACAACAATCGTACGGGCTTCTTCCGTGGTTGGATCCTGCTGTCGCTTTGTTTGGGCGTTTTTCCTCCCAGTGAGCGATTTATAAAGGTGAGTACAGCAGCCGTAACAGCTGTGCGCATTTCAATGCTGTGATGTTTTACCTTTTACTCTTGTCTTTGCAGTACCTCCAAAGTTTCATCCGCTTGGCTCCGAGCGGCTACTCGTCCTACTGCGCTGACAGGCTGCGGCGCACCGTGATGAACGGCACACGAGAGGAGCCTCCCTCCTATCTGGAGCTGCAGGTGCTGAGATTTATACAGCTTCATATGAAAAATGCAGCATTTTCAAAATTCCTTCAATCTATGCTCAGTAACTCTAAATGACAACAATACTTTATGCATTAAATCTACACCTTAGCCTGATGGGTGCCTTCCCAGAAAAATAATACACAGCACCTCTCCAAAGGTTGATTCTGTTCATCTGGACGTAGCGTTTTGTCTCCTCTTTAGGCCAAAGTACTCTAAAGTCAAATGTGAGGCCATCTGTCTAACAGCTAAAGGGCTAAAATTACTCCACAACCACGTGGAAGACACACAGAAAACATCACGTTAGAGGGCTGCACTTTTTCAGAGAACTGCATATGACTGCAGACTTCTCTGACTCTGTCATTATCGTTATAAAAGAAAAGAAATTCTGTGCTGAAATTTGATGAGATGCTACATTAGCAGCTGACACTAGCTATACAAACATCCTGTAACATGCTCACATCTTTTTAAAAGAATTTCAAAAAATGCTGCCAGGAGACGTCACAGTCCACATTTACAGTGTTGGTTTGGGCTCAGTTGGAATTATGCGGCATCTGAAATCTCATTGAAAAATTAAACCGCACATGTTTCTAGATATATTCCTTTACAGTTGAAAAATGTTTTTGTGTAAGTTGAGTAAGCTACTAACTTAAGGTGCAGAAAATATGCACAAACTGTGATTTCCACTTAACTAACATGTTTATTTCCTGCACCGTGACAGGCCACCAAGACAAAAAAGCCCATAGTTGTGACTGTGATGCTTATGGACAACCGCTCCATTAACCTCCCCGTCGACTCAGCATCTACGTCTAAAGAGATCTGCCAGCTTATCTCCAACAAAATCAACCTCAAAGACAGCTTTGGCTTTTCCATCTACGTCGCCTTGTATGCAAAGGTACATGTTTACAGACGGATCCAAATTCTTTCATCTGAAATGGGAAGCTGATATGCGGAAAGCATCCTGTGGCAATCAGAGCGTCCAGAATAGACATCTATCAGCCGCTCATCTCAATTTGTTATAAACAGCTCATAAATATAAACCCTATGAGCTGTGAAGATGCAGGGCCCAAAAGCGTTAGTGAGTGAGGATTTTTTTCACTTTGCAGTGCAAAAACGCTCATTACCAGAAATAACTTGTTGACAGAGCCGAACGCTCAGACCTAAGCCTTTGATTTCCGTGGCAGAAAGGAACGAGAAGAAGCAAAAGAAAAACAGAAAAAATGTAAATAAAGCCAGTTAAAATTTGTTGTTTTGGTTTTTTTTACATGAAAGGAATATCTGAAACCTTCCTAGTTTTCCACTCAGTCAAACCCGACTTACGGTGTGACTTAAACAGCTTTTTATTGATTTATATTATTCCTGTTTGTAAATGCTCTGAATTGGGGACCAGTCTTATCTACCTTCCTTTCATAAACAATGCTCCAGAGCATGCTCTGGTAAAGGAGGTAATAAAAGAAGCATCTTTCTTTAGATTTGGAGAATTCAACCAAGCTCTGATTATTTCCGTATTGTGCAAACACTAATGCGAGCAGGAAGTCACAAAAAATACAAGCACGTGCAAAAAAAAAAGAGGCTCTAAGGGAAAGAAGCACAGAGGTGACCCAGAATACACAGTAAAAACAAAAAATCATGATGGGATGCTTGCAGTGTAGTTATTTTCAAGTGATGGTCATACTGGTTACATGCCTCCCTGATAATTGTACGAGTTAAATATGAATACAAGTATGTCAATAAATGGATAGATATTAACACGGTAAGCTGCGTTGAAGGTGTGGGCTCTGGGCAGCGGCCGGGAGCACGTGATGGACGCCATCTCCCGGTGTGAGCAGGACACAAAGAGGAGGGGAGGCCAGGAGCAGCACGCCCCCTGGCGTCTCATCTTCCGTAAAGAGATCTTCACCCCCTGGCATAACTGCAGTGACGACAAGCTCAGCACAGACCTCATCTACAAGCAGATCATCCATGGCTTGAAGTCTGGAGAGTACCAGTGTCAAAAGGTGCGCTCCTATTGCTTGTATTGTAACCAAGGATTCAACTAAGCATTCCTGCCGTACACCTCTAACGTGAGTTTTTCCCACATTTCACTTCCCCAGGAGGACGACTATGTCGACCTCGCTGCAAAACATTTGTACATCCAACACGGATCGGACAGCCGCCCAGAAAACGTGAAGGATGTTGTGCAGGACTGCATCAGTAACTCTCTGCTGGAGACCAAGACAGAGAGTAACTGGGTGCAGATGGTCAGCACTGCCTATGCTCAGGTCAGTCGCATCCTGGATCACATGCTGTAACACATAGAGGGTTAAAAAAATGTTGTGGGTAGAATCATTTCTTTTGTCTTTGTAATCCGGTCACAGGGCTCGTATGTGAGTTCCAAACAAAAGACGGATTCGCTGAAGGCGGAGATAGTCGATTACGCTCGACAGAAGTGGCCCATCTTCTTCTCCAGGTTCTTTGAGGTTGCCAAACTTTCAGGTAGGCGTCTTTGTTCCTTGTACATAAAAGTGTAAACCTTTAAGTTAAAATCAAACCGTAAAAAAGAACCGTTGCTTGAGGCTGGGGGGGTAGTTATCATTTAATTCTTGTTTATTTTAATTTTTTTATGCTCTGTTTGAGGCTCAACACTTACGAGTGTTCAGATTGTCAGCAGCAAATTGTCAAATTTGTGAGCAAGCAACAATCAGCCTTTCTGCTTTAAAATGGCACCAAACTGACTCATTGTTGCAGTTCCCTTATTGTCGTTAAACTCGGCCACTACTGCTGCTTTTCACTGATATATTTCATATTTTCTGCATTATTTTAATATCTTAAACAGCTTAGATTAAACTCTCAGGAACAGGAAATGATCAGTTTCTCCATGATGTTCCCAGGCCCTCCACTGCCAAAGAGCAAGTTTATTGTGGCCATAAACTGGACAGGAATCACATTCCTGGATGAGCGAGAGAAGAGGCTGGCAGAACTCTCCTTCCCAGAAGTAATGGCTGTCAACGCTGTGAGGTAAACCTGTTTAGGCTTTGTTCAGGAGAATCCAAGAGGGAAACAAGATTACCTGAAGGTATACTCTTGTTAACACGGATGCGCTATCTGTGAAATTCTGGCTCCCAAAAACTATGAACAAGATAAAAGATAAACAAGATTTGTTTTTGTTCTTCTGTCCTCCTTAAAGGACAAATCTTTAATAAAAACATTTGACCTATTTTAAAGTCTTTTTAGCTTTAAATCACAGTCTTGAATATTTATTATAAGGCAAGACAATTTTGTCTTTTTGCAACTGTAATCGTGAAGGAAATATTGGATATTTTCAGAAAATTGTTCCATAAACAATTTGTTTTTTTAATAACTTGTTGAATTTGCTAAAAGAGGAATGCTTTAATCGTGTTTTTGGCTCGGTGGTGGTTCTCAGGAATGTTAAAAAATCTGGCCAGGCCGTGTCTCTGATGACGCTGAAAGGAGACTTCACCCTGAGCGGCCCCTCAGCGGCGGACATGGCCGAGCTGATTACCATGTTTGTCAGTGGGCTGACGGAGCGTTCGCAGTACGCCGTGGCCCTGAAAGAAGTCGAGAAGCAAGGTCAGTGCCCCACTTCCTCTTCCTTTGAATTAATTTCTCCTGATTATTAACTGACTGACTTCTCAGTTGTTTTTCAATCCTCTCCAGAAGACGCCACGTTCCTCAGCTTCAAGAAAGGAGAGCTCATCATGCTCATTAAAGACAATGATTTCTCTCAGGACCACGGCTGGGTTAAGGGCCAAAACGATCGCACGAAACAAACCGGGGCCGTCCCCATCGATGCCATCACAATCCTGCCAACGCTCAGCAAACCCACCAACGAGGTCATGGTACGGAGCAGCCAATCAAATCAGAATAAACGTGAATCAACGTACAATTGACCAAATTTTGGAAAAAAAAAAAAAGCCTGAGAAATTAGTGATATGAAACATTTTTATGATATCACAACACACATGAAGACATATCTATCTATCTATCTATCTATCTATCTATCTATCTATCTATCTATCTATCTATCTATCTATATATATATATATATATATATATATATATATATATATAACTTTTCATTGTTTTCACTTTCATTACTGTCTTGCTGTCAGTTCAGCACCTGCCTCCATTTTTTTCAGTTATAGACCTTTTTGCTAGCATGAAGACTAAATGCGGTGGGTGTTTCCTTTTTTTTCAGAACCTCATCAACCTCTCACCAAACCAGAGGAAGGACATCATACAGGCCACCATGAAAGAAACAGGCACAGTGGGGAGAATTGCTCCTTATTCACTGAAAGATTTCTCTGTCGAGTATTTCAGGTATCTGAAAATTTCGTCCATTCTTCTGCTGGCTTTTTTCACCAGCAGATCAGTGAAACAGTACTGACAGCACCACTCTTTGTCCTCTTTCCAGGCAGCCCATTAAGGATGTGAACCGTCAGGTGATCGCTAGGAATGCTGCACCCGAAAGGTTGTGGGTCCACTCCAGAGAGCCAATAAGACAGCCACTACTCAAGAAGCTTGGAGGCCACCCAGAGTTCACCCACAAAGCCTGTCTAGCTTTCACTGATATCCTTTGGATACTAGAAGATGCAATAATTAAAAAAATTTTCACCAATTTTTTTTACATGGTAAACCATTAACAAAGAAGCTGGGCAAAGCCTCTGGGTCTAAAAAGTGGAAAACAAAGCTGCATTCTTTGCAATGGCCAGCAGGGGGCAACAAGTCTAATTGTGCAGAGCTCTATGAGCGCATGATCTTACTTTATACGCGACTTATGACCCCAGCAAACACTTTCCTTATGAGTTTATGGTCTCTATCACTAGATTTAAGTCTTATTTTATAGAACATGATTCTAATTTAAGTTAGTTTAAAGTGCGTTGTGTTTTAGGGCATGTCAAGTCATTAACAGCATAAGGTTTCTCAGTCACAGGCGAGGCCTAGCACACAGCGATCAGCATCAGCACACCAGTCAATCAAAGTGGGCATACTCCTAACTCCAGTGTCCAGGTGGAGTTATAAAGATTTGTTATGAAGGGTGAAACTATCCACAGAGTCTGAAACAGCGGCAGGCTGTAACATGTTCATTTCTGCTGTAAAGTGGACATTTTAACACAGCGGTCTGTGGGGACTGCGACTCGCCAGCCTCACGAAACTGCAGTTTTTTTGGCACTTCCTCTTTGGTTTCATTTTTCCGTTTCACAGGTTGCCGCTTGATGACGACGATGCTACTAAAAGGCAGACACACTAGGTGGTGCTAACCTAATAGAACATTTGCAATCATCTTCTGCTATTCAGCTGCCATTTTCACAGTGGCATCTGGCCCTGCATTCAGTCACGTAAAGCCTGCAGTAAACCTTAGTGGACAGATATTAGCTAAACACCTCAACATGAAACAAAATGAAGTCATAAAATTTACCTGCTTCTTTCTCTGGACATATTCATATTTCTTCTAACTCTTTTTGTTTATTTTAAGCCCAGAACCTAGTAAGCAAGGAAAGTTGGAAACCAGAGTAGTAATAAGTAGTACACAGAAGAAGAACTGAAACCACGAGACAGCTGCAAGGTCTTGAAATATAAGAGGGGGGAAAACAGATACTGACTAATGGGATGTTACAGAAAGGTATTTCTGTAACCTCAGCTGTTCAAAATCCACCATTGTTAGCCATCCTTGACTGCTGTGTACCAATCCTGAAGTACATGGGTGATTACCCCACCAAGCAGCAGCAGAATCCCCTCGAACTCACTGACCAAATCTTCAGCCCCGCCACTAAACACGATGCTCTGAGGGATGAGATTTACTGCCAGATCATGAAGCAGATGACCAACAATAACAACCGGTAAACATGTTATTTCCTGTGTACATGCATCCAAAAATTTGTAAGACGCGATGCATGCAGAAACTCACCTGACAGATAATCACACAGTCACAGTTGCAAGAATGAACTGAGAGTAGTTTCTGTCCACAGCCTGCCTGTCTGCTCTGCACGCTCCGGTTATTAAGTTCTCTCTCAGTCTTCTTGGTCTGTTAGTCATGGATCACTCCAAAACAGTGAGAAGTGGAAAATTTAAACAGTATATAAGCCTATAATGTTAAAAAATACATGTACACATTTCCACACAACTTTCCATGATGTTGCATAAGATGCTCATGGAAGGACAAACTGTTCAAAATATCACAAGATATAAATAAATATAATATATATGTGCCTTCTCAGACACTTGAAGGGTAAAATATTGGAGGTTTTGAAGGTAGCCCTTCTTTGTTTCAGTGCAGGAGCGACCGGGATAGAAATTTTCTTTATTATTTTTTCTATTCTTCACCCAGGTTAAGCATGGAGCATGGCTGGCAGCTGATGTGGCTAAGCTGCGGCCTGTTTCCTCCCAGTCAGCCTCTTCTGAAACATGCTCAGCGATTTCTGGAGTCGCGACGCAGAGAGCCACTTGCCTCTGACTGTTTGCAGCGCATGCAGAGCTCTCTGAGGTTTGTACCGCACGCTGGCCTGTATTATGTATCACACATAAACACAGAGACGCTTTTGAGTGTGCGACAGGAAGAATGCGTCGATAGAGTCTGCTTCTCGTTTAAAGTTGGTTTAAAGAGTAAAAAAGGACTGAAAGTTGCATCACCCTCCCTCAGGTGTGAAAAGGAAATGTCAAATAATTTAACTTCTTTTTATAGATTCACTGAGATCAAGTTGTGCAGAACCTGCTTGCGGTGATGAACACAGTCCTTTTCGTACAAATGTGTTGCATCATCTTCACAGTGAAAGGACCACATTCAGAATTTGCATGACCTCAGTTATAAATATATCTGATTTGCATCCAGGCTTTCCTCCATAATGCTAACAGGCTTGCAGAGACTCATTTGTTATTAAAGCTTTTATTAGTAATCAGAAAATACAGAAAGAAAACATTTATCATTCAAACACAAGCATACTGGTCACAACAAAGGGGGGAATAATTCTACTTTTTCTTAGGACAAAAGAAGAAAGTGAAGTTAAAAGACAACCATGATGATTTACACGATTTCCTGTCTTATGTCTCATTTTGCTGTGGTGGACATTCATGTTAAACTTTTTCACATAATGTGGTATATACAAGGAAGCAAGGGGACTGCTAAATGCTCAGTTTCACACAGTTTTTTTCTACGATGTTACTGAAATCTCAGGCATTTGGAAGACCTGCCCACATGCTTTGCAAGTCTTATTTACAAGGGGCAGTGAATCGGAAGAACTGTGGCGTAAAGGAAATAAAAGTCATGTAAAGCTACTCTAGTAGAATCCAAAAATGAAAATATGGAGTTGTGAATTTGAATAATCATGCCCGTACTGGGCTCCCTTTAGTCACCTATTGCAACAAAGCAGAGATACTAGGTCAGAAATGTGGAGAAATGCAAAGTGTTGCAGCCAGTACTTTGTTTACATCATTTGAATGTTAGACGTAGGTCTGTTAAGTGTGGTCAATGTGACTTCGAGGCAATGCTGATGAATATCAACAAGCTCCATGAAGTGTTTGTCTCTTTGTTCTGTGACCTTCCCAACAAGCATGTGTCAAACTTTATTAGGTGAGGTGTGGTCTAAGTGAACGTCTATAGGTATAAATGGTAAGGTCAGAAAAAGCATTAAAAGGAGGAGCTGCGCTGGAGGTGGGTTACAAAAAGGATTGCAAAAGGAGAAGTAACTGTAGAAAGACTAAAGCAGTTTAAATAGCATGTCCTGAATGCATTAGCTGAACAGCTAATGTGAGGTGGTAAAGAGATCAACTGACTGGAATTATGGGGTACACTTGAGTCTGTGGCCTCCTTAAAATATATGTTCATATCTCTAAATTACTCATATTCTCATATACTCACACTCATATTCCAAGAAGTCCAAGACCACATGCTTTTTGGTACTGGAGTAACATTACATTTTTGGCTCATTAATTATATACACCAATCAGGCATAAACGAATACCACAGATTATCTCCTCATCGTGGCACCTGTTACTGTGTGGGATATATCACGGAGGAAGTAAACATTTTGTCCTCAAAGTAGATGTAGAAGCAGGAAAAATGGCAGGCATGAGGATCAGAACATTTTGGGGGTGTTCCCAGTCTGCAGTGGTCAGTATCTGTAAAAGTGTCCAAGTCCAAGGAAGGAGCAGTGGTGAACCAGCGACAAGGTCATGGCTGGCCAAGGCTCACTGATGTATGAGACTGAAGGCTGGCTCATCCATCCATCCATCCACTTGGCCTATCCCAGCTTGTAGCCACTGTAGCGCAAATTGCCAAAAAAAAAAGTTGGCAATTTGGTTCTGATAGAAAAATGTAAGAATACACAGTACATCACAGTTTGTTGCATATGGGGCTTCCACAGACCAGTCAGGGTAGCCATGGTGACTCCTCTCCACCGCCGAAAGCACCAAAAATGGGCACATGAGCATCTGAACTTAACCACAGAGCAATGGGCAATGGAGACCACACCTCAGAGCTTACAGGACTTGAAGGATCTATTGCTAATGTCTTGGTGCAGATACCACAGCAGGCCTTCAGGGGTTTAGTGGAGTCCATGCCTCAATGCATCAGGGCTGTTTTGGCAGCAAAAGGGGGGCCAACAGACTGTTAGGCAGGTGGTATATTTAGCATTTAACCTAAATTGAGGTGGTACTAAGAAGAAAAGTCAGTTGCTTTAGAAACACTGAACCTTTGGACTTATCTGTTAGGAAAAAGAACAAAAAGGCAGGTACCTAATAATTGTTGTTCTGCTCTAGGATGGAGCCCAGGAAGCTCCCACCTCACCATGTGGAGTTAGATGCCATCCAACAAAACAGCACCCAGATCCGCCACAAAATCCACTTCCCTAATGACACAGATGAGGTAAAAACACCAACTCTTTTAATGAAACCAGAAAAGGCCATTGCTGGGTGGAGATTGCATTTTGGTGTTATCTGAGATTAATCTCATCCTTCTCCAGATATTTGAAGTGGCCACCAACACCAGGATCAAGGATCTGATTCTGAACATTTCCAGGAAGCTCGAACTGTCTTCAGCAGATGGCTTCAGCATTTTTGTCAAAACAAATGACAAGGTTCATTCAGTATTTTTATACATTTATACAATAGACGGTCTGGCATCTTTGATGAACAAAAACCAGCCTGTTGTTGTGTTTTTTTATTCTGTTTCAGTTTCTCAGTTTGAATGAGACAGACTACTTCTTTGACAGTCTGAGGCAAATCACTGACTGGTCCAAGAGTGTGAAAAGGATTGATGGTAATAAATCATCTTCTGATTAGAATGACGGCGGGACTTTAAATGGTCTACTATACACCTGTACAAACCTCTGTGCTCGTGTGTGTTCCGCAGGTGGGCTGGTCAACTATACTGTGTTCTTCATGAGGAAGTTGTGGTTTAACGTGATCCCTGGCAGAGACACAAAAGCAGATCTTATCTTCCATTTCCCTCAGGTACATTTGAATGATGTCTCATTTTCCAATTTTCCAGCTGATATGAAGCGAGATGTTTCCATTAACACAATTCCTCCTCACACAAAGATGGAGTTGGCGATTAAAATCTAGTAACAGTTGCCTGCAACTGAAAAACGTTTTGAATACTCGGTTAAAAAGTGAAACTTTGGCCAAGACCTGTTAAAAAATAAGTTAACGAAATGTCTTTCTAATTTCCAGGAGTTACCCAAATACCTAAGAGGCTATCATGTGTGCACCAAAGAGGAAATGCTCAAAATTGCGGCTCTGCTCTTCTGCATAAAGGTCAACAATGATAAGAACCAGTTAGTCATGATTCCCAAATTGCTGAAGGAGCTGGTGCCCACTGACCAGCTGAAGGCTATGTCTGAAAATGAGTGGAAGAAGGTAGGACGGCTTGCTTCTATCTCACCCTATCACAGGGCATCCTTCTCTGTCTGCATTTCCTCTTTTACTACATCCACAATAAATCTCTGTTGTCTTCCTTTTTAACTCCTGCAGCCAGCGTCATCTTAAACGTTCTCTTCAGTTCAATGAAATTTTATTTTTACAGCGCCAAATCGCAACAAAAGTAGCCTCAAAGTGCTTTATATTGTAAGGTAGGCCCTACAATAATACATACAGAGAAAAACCCAACAATCATATGACCCCCTGTGAGCAAGTACTCTGGTGACAGTGGGAAGGAAAAACTCCCTTTCAACTGGAAGAAACCTCCGGCAGAACCAGGCTCAGGGAGGGGCGGGGCCATCTGCTATGGCTGGTTGTGGCAAGAGAAGGAAAACAGGACAAAAGACATGTTATCTTCGTCCAGTATATCCACTATCCCTTTTTTGCATATGTCCAAACCATTTTTTTTACAAAGCTGAGTTCACTTACACTGAACACACCCAGGTCTTATTAATGCCACACCTGCTGAATCAACTAGTCACTTAAATAGATCCTGTGCGACAAACTGAAGCAGGCTAAAAGATCTTAGAACTTACAACTTTTATTGTCAATGTACAGTTGCTTGCACAATAAAATTTGGAAGCAAGACACACAGGGGAAAAAAAGCAACATAATATCTCAAACATAAGACATAAGATCTCCAAAAGCAGCACAACGTGGATCCATAAATTCTGTCACAATCCAACGAAACAGCTGAGAAACAAAGTCGCTGACATCTATCAGTCTGGAAAGGGTTACAAAGCCGAGGCTTTGGGGCTCCAGTGAACCACGATGACAGCCGTTATCCGCACATGGAGAAAACCTGAAACAGGAATGACCAGCCTACCAAAAGTACTCCAAGAGCGCATTGACAACTCATCCAACAGGCCACAAAAGACCCCAGAGCAACATCCAAAGAACTGCAGGCCTCATTTGCCTCGGTTAATGTCAGAGTTCATAACTACACCATATGAAAGAGACTGAGTTCCAAGACCAAAACCACTGCTGAGCAAAAGGAACACAAAGGCTCGTCTGAGTTTTGCCAGAAAACATCTTGATGATCCCTGAGAGTTTTGGGAAAATACTCTGTGGTGTAGCGTGGTAGTGTGACGGTCTGGGGCTGGGACCTGGAAGACTTGCCGTGATAAACAGATCCATGAATTCTGCCGTCTACCGAAAAATCCTGAAGAAGAATGTCCATCCATCTGTTCGTGACTCAAACTGAAGCATGCTTGTGTTCTGCAGCAGGACAATGATCCAAAACACACCAGCAAGTCCACCTCTGAGTCTCTTAAGAAAAAACAAAGGTGGTTCATGCTTGCAAACCCTCCAATGTGGCTGAATTACAACAATTCTGCAAAGATGAGTGAACCAAAAGACTCACTGCCAGTTATCGCAAACTCTTCGTTGCAGTTGTTGCTGCTAAGGGTGGCTCGACCACTTATTAGGTTTAGGGTTCGCTTTTACAAACAGGGTCATGTAGGTTTGGTTTTTTCCTTCCCTCTTAATCATCAGTGTTAATGCTAGAAAACCATTAACCTCATTAGAGGCAGTGGTCACTTGAAGGTGTTGTTTCACTCTGTGATACATCTGTACTTTCATTTTCAGAACATTACCGCCTCATTTAACAAACAAACTGGAATGACAGCTGATGAAGCTAAGGTGGCGTTCCTGAAGGCGGTTCACCGTTGGCCGACATTTGGCTGTGCTTTCTTTGATGTGAAGGTGAGGCCTCCAGCGAGTGCAGCTCACACGATGGTTATCTTGGTATCAGCTATCAGATTGGCTGCGTGGGCAGCGTGTTTATCTGATCGCTATTGATATCTGTCACTATTTGTCGGGCCTCTGGTCTTTAGCACTGTTTCTGCAAATAGTGCAACATGACTCTAGCTTGACAGTTTCCTCATTTGCTTATCTTTCTTTCTTTTCAGCAAACATCAGAGCAAAAATTTCCAGATATTGTGCGAATTGCCATCAGCAAGCAAGGACTCACAATCATTCATCCAAAAACCAAGGTTAAAGAAAGTCTAAAACTCTATGGAGCAATAAAAATTTCAGTGCCCTTCTCTCATATCAACATTTTATTCATGTTTTTATTCATGTTTTTTTTTTTTCTTTGAAGGAAACTCTGGCAACTCATCCATTCAACCGCATTGCTAACTGGTCCAGTGGAAGCACCTACTTTCACATGACTATTGGTAATTTAGTCAACGGCAGCAAGTTCCTGTGTGAAACGTCACTGGTAAGACGTGAAACACTCTGTAAGTTTTGGTTTATATTTCGTCTACATTTCCTTTTCTTTATATAACTCTCTTCTGTTAAAAGGGCTACAAGATGGACGATCTTATAAGCTCCTACGTTAACATGTACCTCAGCGACAGGAAGACTGTGCAAACCAGGAACCGCCGCTTTGACATCTAAACTCTGTGGCATGACAGCTCGCTGAAAGCATGCTGTGTGTCTGTAACTGCAGACTGAAACTTGTACTCACAGTAGTTCTCTGTTTTTGGATTAGCAATCAACTTTTTTGTGCTTTCCTTAAAAAAACATTGAATTATTACATGAAACGAAGTAGTTGCAGATTTCTCAGTTTTTATTTAAAGTCATGTATGCTCTGGTCTGTGTATGAGTAACAAAATCAGAAGTTATTGGTCTCTTTGGTGTTTTTAATGATGGACACAAAACCAAAACTGTCTCAAGTTAAATAATTCTAGCGTGTTATTATGAATAAATAAATCCAATTTGAATGAGTCTGAGTCAAAGTTAAAGACCTAGGTCTAATAAGATTTGTTCTTGAACTTCGTGTAAATGTCAGTTTCATTACATTTGTGGATTTTTTTTTTTTTTAGCTCAAAATATTTGACCTGTTTCTGCTCACCAAAATGTCACAGATGTCATTTATGTGCACAGGACGCATCGTTTCGCACGTGTACTCAATTTTTTAGATTAAAAGAAAGTTGAATTCCAGACAATTATTAGACATTAATTTACCTGATGTAAAAACATTAAAGATTTTCTTGGAAGCAAAGTTCTATTCAGTGTTTTGTTTCTCAAAAAACAAAAAAATGTTACAAAGTTGAATTTTCCTCACACTGGAAAATCTTCAAATCACAGTGAAAGCTGGACAAGTGTCAAAGCGACTTCACAATTTGTGTGTTTAGGTTGCACACGCAACCTTTAAATTAGCCCATCTTCAAAAAGTATATCGAAAGTTAATCTCCACAATGATTTTCCCTTTATGTCAATTTTACAGATGCAAATTTTTTACTCTGTGTTAAAATTGTGAAATAAAACATCCCCCCAGTTAATGTGTCTTGGCGAGTTGAACTACTGTAGAATAAGGAGGGGATGTTTTTCTCATTATCATTCATTATTTTAATATGGCATTATTAGTTCATCAGAAGTATATAACCAGCTTTGCATTAAACATAAATTGAAGTTTTGACCTTACATTATCCTTTGCATTACAGTGATGGTGATAACTTTAGTTTGATTTTTTCCTTACAGGTACCAGAATAATAACATGATTTTCCATTGCAGATGTAACCATGATCATTCCATACACATTGCAGTTTGTTGCTTATTCTAGAGTTGTGCTCAAGGTAATTAAAGGTTAAAAGCTACAGCCAGCGCGAGTCTGGCTGATCTATGGAGGGCAAAGGCTTTGAGCTTGGAAGGCCGCACGCGCTTACACAGCACTTATAAGATGTTATTCTTGGTGATTTTGTGCTTAGTCATGTTTTAATATGTTTTAAGTAGAAGTAGCTGATCCAGAAATATTCATTTAATATTATATACTTGATTTAGAGCAATACACACTGATGGTCTTAACAAATGAAAGAGTCCTTGTAGCTGCCATGTTGTGTCTTAGCAGGGTACAGACGGTTCCAGGAGACGGGGGCAGTCAGCGTCTGCCCTCGCGAAGGAGACAATGTTATTCTTTGTGTTAAATAAAATTGTCAACATTGATTGTATTACACCTGTCACTACGCATGAGGGGGCGTTCTAATACCCTGATTTCATAAAACTATGGTGATGTGTTTTTTGAGATGAGATCTGAGACTGTCTGCATACAGTGTCCATCTCCCACGTGTGTGATCATTAAATCATCGTTTGACTCAACCCGACCGGACCAGTGTTGTTATTGTGGGTTTTTCCTCTGGTGTCCATCCCCAATATTTTTGAACCTTAACACTACCTAAAAGGTGATTATCATGATTGATTTGTTTTTAACTATAACCCTGTGATCATTTCTAACTGTCCACTGTCGTACAATAAAGCTCATCGTGGGACAACTAATATGAGCTTTCTTTGGGAAAACTGTGGGTTAGGAGATTGAGGAGCTCTACCGATCAGAAGATTGGTGGATCGATTTCCTAAATACTCCAATCACCATGTCAAAGCATCCTTGGGCAAGATGTTGAATCCCTGCATTGTCCCTGATGAATCTCAATTTTCCACTTCTTTTAAAAGATGCACAACTACATGACATCACTCACTGGTTTCTGAAGTCATGCTCTGAAGTATGGGCTCAAATTGTGGTCATAAATATTTTGTACTTGTAAATCAGTTTTGTACTTGCAAATCAGGATTTGTATGTGTAAAAAGAATTTGTGTGTGCGTAAAAAAGATTTGTGTGTGTGTAAAAAAGATTTGTGTGTGGACTTAGCCAAAAAATACGTGAGAAAGTCTGCACTCAAGTTTCAAGTTACAAGTACGAATTTTGACCCTATTTTTCTTCCTTTCATCTGATTGGCCAATGTCATGTCAATCACAAATTTAACTATCCAATCAGAGAACAGATGGCTTTGCCTGTCAGAGGGGTGCTTTTTTGAACTGCGCTAAACAACAGCAGCACGTTGACAGTGTAAAGACAGAATAACTCCAGCTTTGTGTCTTTTTCCATTCTAGCTGGTCAGCTGGTGGGTAACAGGCATCTCCGAAAACGTTTAGAGCACTTGTGCAAATATGTAATGTCTTGATAAATCGAGCAGCTATTTGAAGTTTACACAGCACCATTCTCGCATGAAAATATCTTAAAAGTTTATTTTGTGACCCAGAAAGAGTAATATTTCAAACTCCGCCACTCTGTGTTCCTCCGCCACTGCCTCGTTTTTTGGACGAAATGGATTCTGGGATAGTGCATTTCGTCATTTCAAGCTGATTGGAGACCAAAACAGCCAATCAGATTTTTTTGCATCCAAGTCTGTGATTGGCTGGTTTTGTGGCACAAATATAACGGTGTATAGAAACAGTGGAACGCGCACGGGCGGAAATGTTGAGAGCGCAAGCAACACATTGCGAGCGAGCGCAAATGCAAAAACTGAGCAAGAGGGGCTGCTATTGTGTGTGTGTATGGATCATAGCAAACACTGAAATACATTTTTTGCACGCAGCAATGAGTTTTGTTCACTCAAATTTAGCTTTTCAGAATAGTGGCACAAAAATAACGCCATACAATTTGAGCCCATACTGAAGCCTTGAGATGAACAATTGTGAAGCCAGACATAATCTTCCTTTCTATTATAGTATAACCAAAATTTACACAATAGACTTTTTGTTTTTATCCAACTTAACCAAAAATGAGTTAGCGAAACCATAGACCCAGCAGGGAGGTATTTAAAGAGATCAGAGCAGAGAGCTATTTTTTCATCGACTTCTATAGGACTGCAAAGCGTTTTGCAACAACAGATCTGGCCCCCTGGTGGTCATTAAGGAGAATCCAGGTTTAAGACCTTTCAACGTTGGTTTCACTTTTTCAGATGTGGAAATTGCATCCATCTTTTATACCGTCTGTTGTCAGCAGTTCCTACACACATCACCAACAGGCTCAGCTGTTACTCAACATTACAAACAAAATTTTGGAACTAACCATTGCAAGGTGAAAAGGATCAAATGGTGAACTTTGGATAGCTGTAAAAAAAAAAAAGGAGCAGCTAAATGTTTGATGGATGAATAGCAAATGGATGGATGAATAGCAAAGCTAATACGTTCACTGTATTATTGCAGCGTCTTTACCTTACAATATAAAGTGCACTGAGGTGACGGTTGTTGTGATTTGGCGTTGTATAAATAAAACTGAATTGAATTGAATTCAATATAGGTTTAAAGTTAGTTCAAATACACATTCGATTATTGTGTGGATGCCCTCAGTTTTCAGCCGATTTTCTCCGTTCAAATCTTTAAAAATTCTGCTCTTTCTGCTAATGGGTGCTATGACTTTTGGTGCTCATAACTTCTATACTTTTTGAGATATTGAATTTTTTTTGCAATATTTTTTGCCCATTTCTGCCATATTATCAGTGGCCTCACTGATTTTCATTGCCGGGTTGACCTGTGTTTTAGGTCAGTGAGATGAGCATCCGTTCTCAGACTGGGAGGCCCGGGTTCAAATCCAGTCAACATTTCTTTCAGTTAACAGTTAGACTTTTTAAACTCTTTTCAGCACAAATACCAGCTTTTTCAGCTGTTTTCAGCAGAAACCTCTTTTCAGCAGAATTCTGCTGATTGAACTCTTTTCAGCAAAATTTTCAGTTTTTTCTGCTGTTTTCAGAAAAAACTCTTTTCAGCAGAAATTCTGCTGATTGAACTCTTTTCAGCAGAATTTTCACCTCTTTTCTGCCAAAATCCTGCTTATTCACCTCTTCTGAAAAATTTTCAGCCTTTTCACCTCTTATCAGCACAATTCTCAGCAGCTTCTGCTCATTTCAGCACAATTGTCAGTCTCTCCACTGCTTCTTTGTGAGAATCAATTTGGCTCAGTGAGATGAGTTGCCGCCATGAGACCAGAAGGGCCAGGTTCAAATCCTGCTCAGGGCAACGTTTTGTTGTTGTTGTTTTTTTTTTTTTTTAAATTTCAACTTTTTCAGCTTTTTTCAGCAGACATCTTACGCGTTAAGGCATCCACACAGCATTTTCGCAGGAAATGCAAATTTTTCTAGTTTGAGGTTACTTTTGTTCTTGAGTTGATTAACTTCAAATGAAAAAAGTTGGTACTGATGCTTTTAAAATGTTTTAAATCGGCCTGAATGTATTTCTGTTTTCATTTGTCATGTCTAACTGATAAACTTAGATGTTTGTTTACTTGTGGGAGGCTGTCCACAGCTACATACAATGACGGAATTATCCTTTAAAATGAAAGCATCTCTGTTTTTATTAAACTCTTTCATCAGCAAGAAAAAAGCACGTTTTATTGACTAAACCCTCCCAGCAGTAAGAAGAATGATAAATTTATGATGCTGTGCTCTTGCACAAGGGGATGTTTTTGCTTCGGGGTAACAAGACGAATAACAGACAAAGTGGAGAAGCCGAACAAAAGCGGGGGGCTGTCCCAATTAGCAATTGGCAGTAGATTAACAGAGTAGTGATGTCAAAGCTTCTCCACAGTCTGCAGATAGTGGTTTCATTCAAGTCTACAGAATACCATTTGCATATCGATGATATAGAGGAGAAGAAGGGCCAATGTGTCTGAAACACAGCTGTGAAGTTCATGTATGAAAGAAATATTATCTCCCCTTGGTCAGTGGGTCCCCTCTCCACATCTGTCCGATGGCTATGCGACTGATTATTTTGGGCATTCCAATTCAAGATGCCCCCAGGAGGCAAGACAGCAACAAGGGCCTCTGTTTCCTCCAAGCACCCCCCTCTCAAGGCTTGTTTTTCTCTGGCTCTCCTATAGTGAGGGCTTGGGGCCCCCTCCAAAACAGAGCAGGCCATGTACAAAAGATCATCTCGGAGACTTCAGTCATAAACTTTTAACAACACAATTAACAACACAGTCCATCTTCTATCTGTCAGTGGGAGGCTGGGAGTTCATGGTAAAGGCACTTAATGCACAACTAGCCTTGGTTACCATGGAGCCATACCCCCAAAACTCATTGCGACTGAGGCATGCCATTCTTCTTTCCGCTGCTGAAATGCGCCGCTCATTCTGACTCAGCCTATTGTGAAGCGCACAAGTGGCTCTCTGAAAAGAAGGGGATGGAGAAAGAAAGGGTGGGGTCAGGGTTCAAACGAAAGGCTCCCATTGGGACTCCCTTTCTGTTATCAAATTTGTTGAGACACAAAAAGAGCTACAGTCTCATTCCCGAGAACATCTTGAGAGAGAGATAGGGGGGTTATAGGACAGCATTCCTCATGTCAGAGCGCCAGTTTTTCCACACAGCGGCAGACGAACTAGCTGTCTTCACGTACAGCTCCCTGCTCCTGCACTGATCATCTCCTCTTTGTCTTCCAGCAGCAAAACTTTTCTTTTTAGGAGTGCCCGTCCAGTAAGTCCTCTTTATTATTTGTTCCTTTATAACTTAAACTAAATACTTGCCTCTGCCGTTGATTTACTAAATAAACCTTTCTGTAAATTTCTCACTTTGCTCATGCAAACCCAAACAGCTCAATCTTTTACTGATTGCACTGTTTCAACAAATTTCTATCATTGCTTACTATGAAGTGGGCTCATTTAATCCTGTTTCACATTAGACAATGGAAGATTTCACACATTACAGCTGCTGCAGCTTTTCCATAAGCGCTGTGTGTAAAGGACCAATACCAGGATGCTCAGTCTCCTCTTCACTGCACAGATCTGCTTATCCAGATCGCCGTGATGAAGGCGTATTTCAGCTTTGTCTCTCTCCAGGATTATCTGCATTTATGGAAGATTTTCCATTCAGCTGCTCCGTTTCTGGTTTGTTATCCCTGCTGGGACTGCAGTTCTCTTTCTTCAGGGGGACTGAAAGCTCTGACTCTGAGCCCTGGCTGAGAAATGCCCTGGCATGTGGGTCCCACAACACCCACTGAAAAGAGCCACGCTGCTTCTTAAAGGGCCAAAAGTCAGGGAGTGAAATTTAGCCCAGTCAGGTTTTTTTTGTGTGTGTGAGTCATTGTGGTTATTCTGCATTGTTTAAGCACATAAGCTCACATATCTATATTATTGCTAATATATATTGTAATATATCTATATCACTAAAGCACTTCTGGATGGATGCAAACTGCATTTCGTTGCCCTGTACCTGTGCATGTGCAATGACAATAAAGTTGAATTCTATTCTATTCTATGCTATTTTTAAAAAATATCTTTGAGCTAAAAATAACTGTATGAGCACTAAAACATAAAGAGAACACAGAAACAATCAGGAAATGTTATTGATAGTCTTTGGATATGGATCTTTTCCATATACAAGTCTAGAAAGTTCTTATTTTGAAGTAATAGGAAACAAACATATATCTTTAAATGTATATCTTATTCTTTGCTATCATGTGCAGAAATCATTTTATTAGATACACCATGATGGTACCAGGTAGGTCTACCCTTTGCCTCCAGAAGTGCCTTCATTTTTCATGGCATAGATTCAACAAGGTGCTGGAAACTCCTCAAAGATTTTAGTTCATATTGACATGACAGCATCAAACAGTTGCTGTAGATTTGTCAGTTGCCTCTATGATCTCCCATTCCATCACATCCCAAAGTTGTACTGTTGGACTGAGATCACTGTCATGTTCAAGAAACCAGTTTGAGATGATGTGAGCTTTGTGACATTGTGTTATCCCATCTGAAGATGGCACACTGTGGTCATAAAGGTATGGCATGGTCAGCAACAATACTCAGACAGGCTGTGGTGGTTAAATGATGCTCAGTTGGGACTAAGAGGCCCAAAGTGTGTCAAGGAAATATTCCCCACAATGTTACAGCACCAGCAGCAGCCTGAACCGTTGATACGTGGAAGACCAAGCAAAGTTTTCCAATTTTCTAATGTCTGATTTTAGTGAGTCTGTATGAACTGTATGTTGATGTCGACCTCTGACATCAACACGCTCCTCACTGGATATTTTCCGTGTTTCGGACCATCCTCTGTAAACCCTTTGTGAAGGAAAATCCCAGTAGATCACCAGTTGAGATACTCAGTCTATCCCATCAGGCTCCAACAACCAATCAAAGTCACTTAAATGACCTTTCTTCCTCCATTCTGATGCTGAGTTTGAACTTCAACAGGCTGTCTTCACCACGTCTACATGTCTAAATGCACTGAGCTCCTGCCATGTGATTTGTTGATTTGATAACTGCATTAATGAGCAGTTGAACAGGTGTACCAAACAGAGTCTGTTTCACTTTCCAAATCTTCCTTTCATGTATTTAGCTTCTAAAGTGAACTCTCTCACAAACAGGCTTGCTGAATTTAAGGAGGGTTTTTTGCATTTGGGAACCTTCCATCAGCTACAGAAACATCTTTTGTGTGGGTTGACAGTTCAGCCCCAGCTAAACACGGTAGAAATGTTGGTTTTGGATCCAATAGAAATACCAAAGTGAAGGAAGCCTTGCCTTAAATTAATTAAAGTCAGACTTTGCTGTTCACGCCCCGGTGATGTTTCTGTGTAGAGAGTGAGCTAAAGCAACAGGGAAAAGAGAGCAAAAAATACAAAGAGTGAACAGTTGGAGCTTGGCGGGGTTGGATGGAGCAGTGGGTGGGTTTTCTAAGGAAGAGGTGATTGTAAGATCTAAAGAATATGCAGTCTACTGGGACTGTTTTTGCTGTCTTGTGTGTGTGTGTGTGTGTGTGTGTATAAACTTAAAAAAAAAAATCAAAAGTACTCAAATTCAGGTCAGAAATCTGACCACCCCTGCAGCCTGCAGCGCAAAATTAGACCCGTCGTAACTGTCCTGAATATATGCACTTCTGCTTATACTACAGAAATGGTTTAAAGGTAATGATAATTATAATATTTTCTGTCTCCACAGTCACCAAAATGGAGTCTGCTACAATGCATCTGCCATCCAATCAGTCATCAGAGAGCTGTGTAGTGTTGGAGACCACGATCGAGAACCAGCTGTTTGGATGGTTCTACCTCGTGGTTTTTGTTCTGGCGCTGAGCGGTAACAGTTTGGCTCTCTGGATTTTCTCTCACCAGCGTGGCGTTTCTTCTCCAGCTAACGTCTTCCTGATTCATCTGGCTGTGGCAGACTTATCGTACGTCATCATCCTCCCGCTCAGGGCCACCTACCACTTTACAGGAGGCCACTGGCCCCTGGGCGAGGTGCCCTGCCGGGTGGTGGGTTTTTTGTTTTATGTCAACATGTATGCCAGCCTGTACTTCCTGGCCTGTGTAGCAGGGGATCGATACTTGGCTGTGGTTCACGCTGTGAGGTCACTGAAGATTCGTCGCGCTCGCTATGCTCAGATCATCAGCTTCTCTCTTTGGGTCCTAGTTACTGTCTCCATGGCACCGCTGCTTGTCACCCATCAGACTGCACAGGTGGACAACATGACGGTGTGTTTGCAGCTATACAGGGAGAAGGCCTCACGCAACGCTCTGATCTCGCTGGCCGTCGCCTTCATGCCGCCTTTCCTCGCCACTCTTTCCTGTTACCTCCTCATCATTCACAGCTTGCATCGCGGCTCCAGGTTGGAGCCGGCGCTCAAGCTAAGGGCCCTGCGCACCATTGGCCTGGTTATGCTCATCTACGTGGTCTGTTTTCTGCCTTATCATATGAGTAGGGCCACCTTCATCCTGGGCTACAGCCACCCAGACGTCTCATGCCAGACACGCAGAGGCCTGAGCCTGGCCAACCGCCTCACCTCCTCCCTCACCTGCCTGAATGGTGCTATGGACCCGCTGGTCTACCTGTTTGGGGCGGAGAAATTCCGCGGCACACTGCGGCGATTGTTTTGTAAAGATAATGGCGGGATGTCAGGGGCCACCAGCGGAGAGTTAAAGGGAACACATGAGAGCTCTGTGAGTGCCAAATCTGAGTTCTGAGGAAAAGCAGCTAGACTCAGACACCTGTGCAAACTTTTCCATCACAAGCAGCTTCAGGTTGATGATACTTTGATTGATGCTGTTTCCAAAGGCTGTTTGAGAACCAATTCTAGTGTCATCCCCACACCATTCCCACCAAATCCTTAGAGAATTAAACTGACATCACTTTGACACTCAAAGAATCCTGAATTCAGCAGCAAAGACGGTGGTAGAAGTTTAACTTCCAGGAGAGGAACAAAGATCTTTAAAACCTAAATTTGGGGCAAAGTCAGCAAACTTTTTTAAATCAGTTATAACTTCTGATTCTGCACAGACTGTTTATCTTGGTGACCACTGGAATTAAAGTTGATGAAGATAATGCTTCAAAATAACTCCCACACACACAAGACTCGAGTAAATCTCATTCTTCTTTAACAATTTAACGCAATGGAGAATGTTTAAAAGCAAAATTACTGCAATTAGAAGTAAATATGACATTTGATGAGTTTTCAAAATGTACTGTTGGCTTGCTTTCAGCTCAGCAGATCCCCTGTTTTTTACTGTAGTAGATCTGGTTTCATAAGACAGACAATTTGTACTGGTTAGTGACGCCTTTGATGTTCTGTTTAAGCTTCTTGTCGTTTCCATTAAAAGTTTTTTGGGTCCATGTTAGAAACCAACTCTCAAACCAGTCAGAACTGTGCCCAATACCTGCTAATGTGGGACTCTCTGTACAAAAGCTAAGCTATTTGAATTTGTTTGGCTATAATTTTTGACAACTGACGGTTTTAATAATAATCTTTAGAAAAGGTTTGTTGCAACATAACAACTCACTTGTTCCGGAGATGAAGCAAAAAACTAATGATGCAAAGTTTTTAATTGCTTCTGCTGTCATATATAATACTTAATGGGGGTTAAACTTGAGTACTAATTGTTCCGCCTACTGCTTGTTGGAAATCCAAAACAGCAATTCATTATTTACATAGTAAACTTTCAGTGTATATTTTCTATTGTTTTTTTATACTGTAAGCCAAATGTGATGAATATGCATCAGTCACAGTTGATAATATTGTTGTTTTTTTTTCATCTAAGGTGACATAGGTTGTCCTTGCTTTGTGGATAATCAAATGTGCGTGCACATAGTTTAACACTATAAGTGAAATGTGATGCGATCCATGTGAGAATTTTAAAAACTCGTGTGATCATGTGTTGTCTCCTAAAGTACAAACATCCAGTTAAATTTTCATTTGTTTGAATTTTTAGTTTCAGGCCAAATATCTGGAAAATGTTTATGCTAATTAGCATTGCTAGCATGCTAATGCACCAAATCAGGAAGTTAAACAGGGTAAGTATTACAGGTAAGGTAAGCATTATACCTTTCAAATATTAGCACTGTATGTTAGCATGCTGGTGGACATACCCACTAAGGCACTCACCAGCTTCTAGACTCCACATTTTGAAGACTCACCATTAGCACTGTGGCTGCTGTTGTGTGAGGTGAAGTTGAAGTGCTAAGTTGGTTTGCTGCATCCATAAATTGTATGGGTGAAATCCACAAGCACAGAAAAGTGCTTATTGGTGTTAATTAAGTAACAGACTAAAAAAAAGCAAGAACAACAAGAAAGAACACAGTCCAGAAGTTCAGATGAGTGACTCCTATCACCAGTATTATGCTACAGTCAAGTTAATGAACAAAGTCATTGGCATGGTGCTGTTGCCTTTGAAATGGTTGCAGTCAGTTGCCATTTTCAAGGCAATTTTAGTGCATTAAGATGACATCAGTTTGCTAACAGTTTGCAAGTGAATGAGGTCGAGTCAGCAATCTGTTTGTTGTAAAATGGCACGTGTGTTTGACTGCACAAACAGAAATTCACATTACCTACTTGCATTCAGAATTCAGAAAACCCACCACAAACAGTGATGTAGTTTCTACAGGATGGTGATTTAACTGTAACATGCAACCACAATTTATATAAGAATAGAACCAAAGTAGAAGCAGTTCAGTTGAATCTTGTATTGTAAAAAAAAAAAAGATGTGTCACAGAGAAATTGTCTCAGAAAAACAAACTGCGATTGCCTTGCAATCCAAAGTTGTTGATGCAGATACTTTCAATCAGTTGCTGCTGGGTCAGTCATGAGCTGCTGAATATTCCAACCTACTTTTACTCTGGTATGACTGACCTAAGAAAATCACCTCTGATTCCAAAAACCAGAAGTAGAAGTTATAAGAAAGTCCCCCCTGACTTATTATTAAGAAGGAATAGCATGGAGTAGTATGCTGTACGTATGTTCACTTAAAGTTACTGTAAAGTAACATTTTAAGGCAGATCTTTATGGGGGAATGACACTTTTAGATCCTCATGTGGTCACTAGCGGAACTGCAAACTTTGAAACTTTGCTTGCTTCATATTCCAGCTGTGTGTTAGCATGCCAGTATTAATATTTAGCTCAAGGCAACGCTGTTCTTCACAGAGATACTATTAAGGCTGTAGCCCTTTGGATTAAGTCCAGATTTACTCTACAATGGAGTGACAATTTTATTGAGAGTGGACTGTGTAAATGTGCCCATTATTATACTGCTGTTGGATATTTCCCTGCTATCACATTTTCATAGATGCAAAAATTCCTGTATTTATGTTTCTCCAGCTCAGCTAGGAATGACGTGGACACAGTCACAGCTTTTTATAAATTCCTGACATGAGTCACTGTATATGTTAAATGTGATTGACAAATCTCCACTGTGAAAATATTTTTGGGTTTTCAGTTTCTTAACTCTCCTATGATGCTACGCATTTCTGTTGCACTGTTACTTGACAAACTAATAACTATTGTTCTATCTACAGTTTGATAAAATGCAACATGTTAAAAATATGCTCTGACTTTAATGTGCGAATGATTGTGTAATTCACTGCAGCAAAAATGCACCATTTGTGTGACATGTCCAGTCCCTCACATAAAAACTGCAGAAACTCAACATGTCTGCTGCTGTCTCCCGAAAGCAAAAGTATGATTTCACGTCCTTCGCGTCTGTGGCGTTGACGTGTTCGCCGTGAAAGTGGTAAAACTATTTCAAGTGCGGGGACAGAAGGCAGCAGTGACTTGTCACCATGTAGTTCTCTTTTCATATCATGTGACATGTTGTGGTTTGTGAGCAGCTCATTTTCCTCCCCTTATTTCTGCAAGACTTCCTGTCCATCACATGAACATGGCAACTACTTTAACTTGTATTTCCTGAATGTATATATTGTAGAAAACCCCCGAGCTCCCTTTGGTTCATCTGTGGTTTAAAGAATAGCAGTATGCAGGCTGAATATGATGCACCTTGGTTTATTTTTATCAAAGAACAAAATGATCATGTTTGAAAAACAAATCAAGGTCCTTATCTTCTTTTTTCTTTTTTTACTGTGTGGGTTTTAAAGTAAATATATCCAGTAAATTCCCTTCCTGTAACTACTAAAAATCATCATGGTCATGTTTTCTTTCTTACTTCCTCTTTTCACTTCTTGTAGCTCAATTTTTTACGTATAACTTCATTATTTTCTGAAAGTTCACATGAACAAGTAAACCAAAGAGGTTAGGTATGCTGGTTAATCATTCGTGTAAGGTGATAAAGATTTCTACTGTGCAAACAAAAGTGTGTATTTCCATTTTACAGCTGTGCGGCTATGTTAAAGAAGAGGCCGAGTGAAGGCACTAGGGCCCTCCTCTCTTTAACTTGACAAATGAGGAAGTTCAGGGCTGAGCTAGTAGCAGCTTCCTTTTACAATTTGCGGAGGCAGTGGATGAACAAGTGAAAGAAAGAACTAAAAAGTATGCACCATGAGAAGATGAAAATAGCCAGAAAGAAAAATTGAGTCTACTTTGTTTTGCTGGGATCATTTTTTTTGAGATCACATGCAAAGCTCCTGAGATCGAGCTCTTGGGTGAAAAACAGGATGCCAAGTTATCAACCTTGGTACCATGGCAATATAACTCGATCCAAAGCTGAGGATCTACTTTCCAAAGCAGCAAGAGATGGAAGCTTCCTCATCCGGGACAGTGAATCCATACAGGGAGCCTATGCCCTCTGTGTTTTGTAAGTTATTGTTTCTTTTTATTATGGCTCGCGGTTGATTCTAAAATGCCTGCATATACTTCATGTTTCTACTTCATTAAACCTTCGTGACATGCAGCACCAGCTGTGAATCGTATCGAATCGACACGATCTGGTTGTCAAACTGTATATTTTGTTCAAGAAACACAATTCCAAACATGATCGTTTGTGCACTGTAGCTATAACACAGTTATTAGTTAAAGTTCCTAAAACTGTCTCACCATATCACATTACATTTTTTTTTCTTTTTTTGCACATACACACTGCAACACAAGACTAGTTCCCTTTTATTTGCATACAGTGCAGCCACAAAGCACCACCCTTTCCCCTCTGCACATCATCTTCCATTGGGTAACCTTCATTTAAAAATGATTCCAACTGCTCACTCAACACATTGAATCCGCTTGTTTCTTCACCTTACATTCATTCCATGTTCCAACCACAGACATTTGCATTTATTTGATCCACAGATATCAGAACTGTGTGTACACATACAGAATCCTGCCAAATGAAGACAAGAAGCTCTCTGTCCAGGTGGGTTCACAGTTTCCATCGTTCTGGTCCGAACCCAGATGAGTTATTATAGTTACTGTGAAGATGAAATGATATTTTCAAAAGTATTAGTCACACATTGCTAGTGCAATGCTCAGTTGTAACCTAATTAAAGATGTAAGCCCACACATGTATTTACTGTCCACCACTTTGACCCAGACTGAAGTATCCTAACAACAGGCGAGATGAATGCGTAAATGACTTTCAAGATCACTAGAATCTGAAGCCGCATGTATTTTTGGTGTATGACCGCGCACGTGTGACGTTTCCAGTTATCAGATTGATTAGAATAAAATTTAATAAACACAATAATGCATCATTATAGTTGAATTTCAATCTGATGATCGAATACCCCCAGTATTAATAAGTATTAATAGCTTCAGCTTGGAGGTATGAGCATTAACTAAAAGAATAAAGATGACATGTTAAACATCAGCAGGTAGTCTCTGTTGAATGTTAGCATGCAGGCATACAGATTTCAGCACAAAACTGTCTGTTAGCTCAGTAACTCAGAGCTGCTTACAAGGCTGCAGTTTAAAACATATTCTCTTATTATACACTAAATATCATTGCCTCACAAAGCTACACTGATAGTAATTTAAAAGCCTTAAAATGTAAAATTTACAGACTTAGGATTACAGACTGGGAGCACAACAACATCACCCTAAAAAAGCCATAAATACCTCTGTTATTTACTATGATTTTTAAATCTATAGAAAAGAGACTTTATGGTTCAGCAAATGACAAATGCCTGCTTCTCATTTGTATTTAATCTGCCATTGGCGAACTACCCTACAATGAGCCAGTACAGAAACTGAAGCAGGAACTAAGAGTTTTGCAGTAAATTAGTTGGCAATGATAAAAGCAAGACTCAATCTGATCAGAAGCAGATCAGCAGATGCTTCATTATCTTGGTATTTGTTCAGTGTCAGCTTTGCAGTGTAAGTCTGAAGAGATTAGAAAACTAACAGGCCCCACAGAGAGGATATAAACACCTTGGGCTTGACAGAAAGATTGAACAGAGTATCATCTGTATGTTTTTTTTAAATACTGTAATTATTAAAAAAAAGGTGAAAATGCTAGAGAGCTTCTAAATGACTGATTTATGCACTGACATAACAGCTATGTATAATTGCTATGCAAACCCGTGGCCTTAGATAGAAATTCTGTAACAGCAAAATGTGCTGAGTCCTGAAATAAGTTTACTGGTATGAAGTAGCAACGTGTCAGGTTTCTAGGAAACGATAAGTCAGCACTGTTACCTTCTAACGTGCCAGGTAAAATGTGACCATTTCGTGCTTTTAAAAACTTGTTAGATGAGGTAATAATGTACACCTGTGCAGTTTAGTTTAAAGAAAGTGCTTTAAAATAATGTAACTGCCCAATGACTGCAAGTTTCACAATTGAGTTTTACGAGCCGCACAAGAGACTAAATGCAATGTAGCTATATAGAGAAACCAAACCTATTTAAGGGACTATAGTTTTTAAAACCTATTTCTGTTAATGGTTTAAGTGTACGATTTAATTCTTATGACAGAGCAGGGATATGTTTACTTCCTTAAAATAGCTGATGATTTATGGGTAATAATATGTTCTTTTAAATGAAATAAATTGCAAAATTACAAAGGAATGTCTTAGAATGCAACTGGAAAATACCGCAGACAGTAGACAGGTCTGACATCATATGGGAAGTAACACTTACAGGTTATGTCATCTGCTTTGGTAACAACAACAAAATTCATCCTTTTGTTTACAAAGAGTGATTAAAAAAAATGTTTGCTGTTATCTGCTCTGCAGGCATCTGAAGGAGTGCCTATTAGGTTCTTCACAATGCTACCTGAGCTGGTGGAGGCGTATTATAGCCCCAACATGGGTTTAGTCACCCACCTGCAGTACTCTGTCCAGTGGGAGGAGGAGGTAGAAGAGGAGCCAGGTCAAAAACTTCACTTTGTCTCTATATTGGTTTTGATATGGATGAGAAAGTATGGTTTGTCCTAAACACACTTTATGTCTATTCTGCAGAACAAAACAGTCATCCTCCACAGCTCCCACCCAGAAACATCCCACTTGATGTAAAGGACGGTGACTCCAAGACTTCAGAGCAAGCCTCCAAATCCTTATCAGACATATACCTGGCGAAACTGCAGCATATGGACTTGTCCATGTATGGTCACAATTACAGACAGTTGCAATGTCTCTTGTACCTACAACAGCACTATAAAAGTAGAATTTAGGCATTCGGCACCAAACTTTCCAAAACAATTACTAATATGAATTTTCCTGAAGCTAACTGAGACTAGAAGTGTTTTAATTTACATTTCTCTTATGTCTCCAGCTTACCAGAAGAGCATGAAATGGCCATCCAAGAATACTTCAGGACTTCAGTCTGCTTAGATGCTGAACAAGTTCAAAACGGTAACCCTAACCTGCCTGGCCTCAAGAAGCTTATAATGGCAGTCTGCAAGAACCTAAACAGGTATGGTGTCCATTTAATGGAATGTGTAATATTACATACACTTGAATGGATTGGGTTGATTGACCCACGCGCTGAACTTTTTTGCGAGGCAGTGAAATTTCCCGCGTCATGCCAACTCTGGAGGTGTTTCACAGAACGCTCGACCAACAGCTCTCTCCAGGGATTGGACCAAAACAAGTTGGTGGCACCCATAATCCTTTGCAGTATTATCAGCGCTTAAAAAGCTGCTCTCTTCATGTATTTCCTCCTTATTTTCAGAATTTCTGTGATTCGGGTCCTGTGTCCTGTAGACTTGAGCAACTAACAAAACTGCTCTACTCGATAGAAGATAAGGTAAAGTACTGTAATATGTTTTAACAACAGCTTTTTATATGATAATAGAAAATGTTATAAGATATTACAAAGGACGACTCTGCTTCCTTTTTTCAGGTTAAAGGTTCTGTTTTTGAGTATGTTGGATTTGATGCGGGCCCACGGAAATCTCTCATACCAATCGTTACGTTTGAGGTGCTTTCTTTAGTACTTATGTCTACATAACATTTGTCATACGTGTGTATGGTTTATTTGATCGATTTCTTCTTTCACTGGTAGGTCAAACAAGAATCTCTTGGTATTTCCACAAAGATGTTCCTGAAAGTGGACATTGAAAGTGGGAAGCTCTACTTTAAGAAGTCAAAAGATGGACCCGAAGACAAATACTTTGTGCACAATAAAAGTAAGGACTTGAGGAGTTCATTTCTATCTCAAACAATTGATTGTCACAAAATGCAAACATCAGAATGATCAATTTAATCGGATTAATCTCAAAATCACTTTGGTGATTTCTTTTTTTAATTTTGTTGGAAGGATTTTAATAAAATTTGGTGATCCCTTGTCTCTATTGACGTTACAATAGAAAAACAAAGGTGTTAAACTCAGCGTTCTGTGTTGGCGGAATATTTTACAGTATCTTGCTATATTTTCTAGACTCGACTAAATGGCTACAGTGCCTATAGTGTCCACCAGAGCTTTTGTATTTTACCCTGTGCTCTGTCCTGCTGTTTTGCAAAGAAAAGAAGCAATGTTTTTCACTTGGTCTTTATTTTGGAGTAATTAGCTACCAGAATGGAACATTTATTATTAGAATCAAACATTCTGACATATTTCAAGAACACGCTAATCGTTAGAAGATTGCTCTTACACGTGTGAGACCACAGAGAAGGTACATTAGCCTGGTTCATTGGAGGAAGCAGTTACAGTTATTGTTTTCTAAATTACTAATTATATCGTTAGCTTCATAGCATAATTGCCTAAGTCATTTGACTAAGTCAATGACTTAGGCACTTATGCTATGAAGCTAACGATATATAAGAACATCTTTGAGTTTGTAAAGTTCAGAAAAATGTATTCAGGTGGTACATTTGACTCGGGTCAGTATCTTAAGAAATTAGGAACTTTAAGTAGTGCCACAAAAGCAATTTTTCCATGCTAATAGACAGATAAAGTGGGACTTGTAGTCATAAGAGTTTTAATCAGTCAGTAAGCCTTAAAAATCATTATGTAGAAAACGTCATACATGGACCACTGGTGCGTGCTACTACAGACAGTATAAAAGATGAATGTAGCCACCCTAATGTTATGTATTCGTTTTGGACTCTTTGTTTTTAATCCTCAAGTTGAGCTTTTTGGCCAGAAGTGGCCAGTTTTGGAGAAGAGAATGACTCTGTTGCAAGTTTGTTCATTTTGCTGTATTCATATACATAAACTGAAGCGATGTAGCAAAGATTTTTATGAGTGCTAAGAGATCCAGTTAAGTGACTACAGTTAGTAAAGGTGAAGCCTGACAGATAGTGAACGCACAATCAAAGAAGCAGATAGATGAGTTTGAAAAAATCAATTCACCGGAGTTGTTGTGAAGGGGGGACAGACTGGCGATCTGCCCAGGGTGACCTCACCTCTCGCCCTATGATAGCTGGGATAAGATTCAAGTCCTCTCACAACCCTGATAAGGATAAGTAAAAGAGAACAGATGGGAGGTATTTTTGTTTATTGGAAGTGGAAAAAAATGTTTATTACTGCTGTGAAACTTGATGTTTTAACAACAGTGTCTATGAAGAGTCCCTTGATTTTTGAGACAGCCTCATTAAAGGAGCTGCAGACTTTGTGCTTGATTCTTCAGCCTGGAAGTTGCACCTTCTCTGCAGCAAGTGCAAATAGCATGTGTGAAAACAAATGTCAAGAACTACTTTCAACTATCAAAAGCACTTAACTTAATAAGAATACTGCTCTTATCCATCAGTCCTGCAGTTGGTGAAATCCCAGAAAATGCACGCCAAGCTGGTCATTGCGGTGGAGACGGAGAAAGAAAAAGTTCTGCGGAAAGAGTTTGTGTTTGATGACACAAAGGTAAGCGTCTTTTTAAAGGCAATGCTCCCTATTCTGACCTCAGTCATGTGCACTTCATTAAATGTGATGTGTTTTGTTGTCTTGTGAATCCAGAAAAGAGAGGGCTTCTGTCAGCTGCTTCAGCAAATGAAAAACAAACACTCAGAAAAGCCTGAACCAGACATGATCACAGTGTTTGTTGGCACCTGGAACATGGGTAACAGTGATGTCATACAGAATTCAGTGCTTCAGTTAACTTAACTGTATATAATATAAAAACGGATCTGCAAACCTACAGGAAATGCCGGCCCTCCCCCGAACATCAACTCCTGGTTTCAGTGTAAGGGCCAAGGGAAGACACAAGATGACACAGCAGATCATATTCCACATGATTTTTATGTCATTGGGACTCAGGAGGATCCTTTGGGTGAGCGAGAATGGGCAGATACAGTGAAAGGTGTCCTGAGGAACATCACAAACATTAGCTTTAAACAAGTGAGTAACTGTGGCAAAGTTTTGAATTTGTAGCTGAATGCAAACACAAAGCACTAATGAATCAAATATTCTAAACATCTCCAAACATCCAGGTGGCAATTCACACACTGTGGAATATTCGTATCGTGGTCCTGGCCAAGCCTGAGCATGAAAACAGGATCTCTCATGTTTTTTCAGACAGCGTGAAGACAGGAATCGCCAACACCTTGGGTAAGCAGTTCCACTTCTCCTTGAGGCCTGTAATGATTGCTCATAAAAGTTCACAGAAAAATGACCCATCAGTGTTTACTGGTTTCAATTGCAGGAAACAAGGGCGCAGTAGGAGTGTCCTTCATGTTCAATGGGACATCTTTTGGCTTTGTCAACAGTCATCTGACCTCTGGAAGTGAGAAGAAGCTCAGGTGAGGAGAAAGTTACACTTTTCAAAGTATCTTTAAAAAGTTTGAATTGATTGGTAACATCATATAAACATATACAACATACATATACACAGGGTTCCTGGGCTCAAAATTAACCTTTGAGGGTAACTATGCAAATAACCATGATTGGTTTGCCTTTAGTTAAGGCAATACCCCGGACATTTATCAACAAAAAATGTATCTAGGCTTAAACAAATTAAACTCAACTCTTTGCGGCTTTCCTTTGATAGAAGTCACAAATCTCTTTGAAATGCGCTAGCATTTTTATAGCCTCTTCAGGGAAAACCCGATGCAGATATCAACAAAGGTGTCATTTCAATGATGGATGGGGAGGTAAAAATCCTAATTGTCTAGTGACATGTGCAAAATACCCCCCTGTTCAATTATTCACTACTTCCTAACAGAAACTTAGCAGTTCAGTAAATGGAAAGCAGGAAATGTAAATGTGCCTAACAATCAGCACAATTTGGTTTTAGCCTGCTGCTGACATTGACAAAATGTAGCCAGAAACACTTTTTTTAATCGTCTTTGCAAAAACAGTTAACATTATCTGTTAAATATTAGCTTAGCAGTTAAATTGTGCTAGCTGCTAAATATTGTAGGACCTTTACCTTAACCTATAAAAAGAACCTTGAGGTTTGAGTGCTTGTATGGTCAACTTAACAAGCATTCTGCATGACAAAATGAGCTGCAGCTTGGTAGGTATACTCAATCTAGTACATTTTCATGTTGTGCACTGTGTGCAGTATGTATTTATTTGGACAGACCACAGTTATTCTAATCAAACACAACAATTTGCACGATTATCAGAAATTAACGTTGCAACATTTGATCGCAACGCTTGATTACTGCCCTAGCTACTGCATTTTTGGAAACATTTGTTATTTTTCTTGCCTCAGACCAACAATTTGGGGTTTCGTCCAGATCTGGATCCAGAACTGCTAAAATAATGCTAACTTTCCAAAAATGAACTAGGGGAGGATGGGAGTAAAAATGAAAAGTCCATTCAGGTCATCTACTAATTGGTAGGCTGGTGGTTCAATCCCTGCCTGAACCAGTCTGTATACCAAATATCCCTGGGAAAGATACGAACCCTGAGAATGTGTTTGAATGTGTGTGTGAATGTTGGAGAGTAAGTAGAAAAACCATGGGGGGGAAAAAGCCCTTGAATATGGGTGAATGAGGCAAGTTGTACAAAGCGCTATGAGTGCTCAGATAGAGCCCGAGGTGTCCATTTACCATTTGTTATGAAAGAATTTAAAATACACAACAAAATAAAGATGTCAGCAAACCAAAAGCGCTGAAAACAAATGTTTCAACTAAAAATACTCCTACCAATAGGAAACGGCAAATACTCACTAGTAGTTCTAAGCACTCAGCTAAAGCAAAGCACCAATAAATAATCGTCTGCAGGGCGATTCAGTGAGAGTTGTGAAACACACATGTGCAAAACGTTTAAAGGCAACCACTAAATAATGCTCATCGCCTAATGGCTTATAAGTCACTAACCAAGTGCGTGGCTTCAAAATCAGTACCGTGCCCTTCATCACTCTGGGTTTTTTGCAGCCAAGATGGCGTTGGTGAAAACGCTCATCTCAAGGTTTCAAAATGGAACTTTACAAACCAGCGAGTGACATCACAGTACCCATGTCCATCCTTCATATTATCTGTGTATTTGCCTAGCTGTTACCCTGGATGAACATCCTTTCTGACTAATTTAAAAAATAAAACAGCTGTTTTATTCAATATTATCTGAAACTAGAGACTGAGCCTGTGAAGCCTTCAGGCGAGTGTTCACTGAGGTTACAGTGGGAGTCGGCGGCGGCTGTCTTAAACACAATCACAAGTCTTTTTTTGGCAACCGCAGAAGTCGCCCCCTGTTGGTTTTTAGAAAAACATCCATGTTTAAGACAATTCTATGTTAGCTTCACTTTTCAACCCAGCAAGCTACATCCATCTTTATACTTTATACTTTTAAAAAAATTATTTATTTTCCATCTTTTTTACTCTCATCATCATCCCCTTATACTAGTCACACGGCCACGATGGCAACCATCTTTGTCATTTTTCATGTCGGATTTTTAAAAATTATTCATGTTTTTTATTTATTTATTTACCTATATTTAACCTGGACAACATAAATGATGAATATGTATCCTCCTCTTTCTGAAGCCTTGCTTTAAAAGTCAACGTTTTGCTAAATGGCAGTAGAAACAGAAAACTTTATTGCTTCCTCCACTGATTCCTCACATTTTTGATGTTACTCCAATATATTTTGCTGTATTTGCAGACGGAATCAAAACTATGCCAGCATCCTGAGATTTCTGAATCTAGGAGACAAGAAGCTTAATCCGTTTGACATCACACATCGCTTCACGCACCTCTTCTGGCTTGGAGATCTGAACTACCGCGTTGAAATGCCATCTTCTGTAAGTCATAAACCTTGTTTTATATCTACTTTACATACAGATTCATGGACTTTGCTTTGTTGTGGTTTTTCTCTCAGATGCATGGTTATGTTTTTGTTTTTTTTAAACCCTGCTGGTTGTCAGGTGTCTGAGCTCTCAGCTGCTAACACTTCCAGTCACTACTTTCCCCTGTTCCCTTCACAGGAAGCTGAAAACATTGTGTCAAAGATCAAACAGCAGCAGTACCAGGAACTGCTCACCAAAGACCAGCTCAGCATGGAGAGGAAAGAGAGCAAGGTCTTCTTGCATTTTGGTGAGCTTTGATGAATACTGATCAGTACATGTAGGCATACAGCAGAAAGAAGTGTCTTCACTGTTGTTGCCATGCTTGGGATTTTCTGCAAAACACTGTCCTTTTTCTTATAATTGTGTTTGCATACATACGGGTTTTATTCTATTTTGATTGTAGCTGAAGAAGAAATCACATTCGCGCCCACGTATCGATTTGAAAGAGACACACGAGAGAGGTACGCCTACACAAAGGCCAAAGCGACAGGGGTAAGCTCACGTTTTATCACATCTCTGTTCCCCTACTATGCATCACGGTCACTTCACTGAGACTTTTAATTTTATCTGCTTCATTGCTGTAATTTTTTTTAATTTAATCCCAAATTATTTTATTCACTTCATCATGTTCGAATGTTATTAGTTTCTTATTATGCATAAAATTTAATTTTATTTGTTTTAACGTACTCTTAATTTTAACTACATACTTTTAGTGTACTTACAGCCTATTTCATTTTAATGAGGTTTCATCTTTTGAATTTAATTTTAATTTAAGTTACCTATCGTTGAATATTCTTGGTTTGGATTTTTGTTGGCTTATTATTCTTTCATCGACAGTTTAGGAAAAGTCAAAAATCACATTTACTGATAGCAAACGGTTGAACATGCAGCACGATCTCTTGAACCGATCCACGTTAGCAGGGCTATTTGCTCATGTTTCTTCCACAAATGACTGCCCATCATGCTTCTTATATGTTGGGCTATTTATGTAGAGTTATACTTGAATTGTTTTACAGTCTTCAATTTGAAAATTCAAGTATTTTATATTGATATTAAAATTAAGATGATTTTAACTCTACAGACAAAATACAATTTGCCATCCTGGTGTGATCGCGTCCTACGAAAGTCATATCCTCTGGTTCATGTTGTCTGCCAAGCATACGGTGAGTAATCTTCTGTTAAACCTTTTTTTCTGTGGCTATATTATACATACAGGGATGTATATATATACCAGGGGTGCAACAACACATGTATCGATATTGAACCGTTCGATACAGTGCTTTCGGTTCGGTAGGCATATGTATGAACAATACAAAAAAATTTATTTGTTTTATCAACTTTTCTTCTGACGATGCTGTCTGTGTTGAGCGCTCAGTGAATCTGCGTTCGACTACTCCGCCTAGGCTGCACTGTCGAGTGCAGATCCACTGAGCGCAGCGCAAGCTAGCAAGACAGAAGCTAAGCTCGTTGCAACATGGCAACTGCCTCAACGCTAGCCGAAATTGAACCTCCCCCACCCTCATTCAGATCTGGCCTTTGGAACTATCTTGGTTTTCATGTGAAGCATGACCCTGATGATAAGCGTGTCATGGACAAAAGTAAAAAAACAGTATGTTGGATGTGCCACGCAATGCTCAATTGGTGGGAACTAGTGCGTTAGCGCAGTCAGCTTGTTAACGTGTTGGCCGTCCAGTCCCACGCACGGGGCGATCAGCGGTAACTCGTTAACAGAGATTTGCCGCGTTATGCCGTTAATGTCATTTTAACAACATTAACGCTGACAGCACTAGTGGGAACACAATGAATATGACTGCACATTTACGCCGACATCATCCTAGTGCAAAGACAAGTGGAAGCAGACAAAAACAACAAGCACGCATGCTACAAACTTTACCCGAGTCATTTAGATAGCCGTTAGCACATGATTCTCCTTATGGGGACCTGATATGTTTAATAGGCTGCTGAGAATATAGCCCAGAAGAAGCGTATAAAAAGAATATAGCTTTTATTTTGGAAAGAGCCATTTCTCTGTAATAAACTCTTTTCCAAAGATGAGTGATTGTTTCTGTCTTTTGAGTTAAAATATATATTTATATGACAAATTAAAAAGGCATGAACATTTTTTTGTATCGAAAAAATATCGAACCATGACACAAAGTATCGAACTGAACCATGAATTTTGTGTATCGTTGCACCCCTAATATATATATATATATATATGTGTGTGTGTGTGTGTGTGTGTGTGTGTGTGTGTGTGTGTGTGTGTGTGTGTGGAAAAAGAGAGTTTAGCTCACTTAATTAATTCCAAATAACTGTCTTTAACTGGACCAAGCAGCCAATATGAACTTATTGGTGCCTACATAAAATAAATAATGAGCCATTTTATCGTATTAATCTTTCAACTGCTGCTGCTGACTGCAGTCTTCATTGAGCTGTAGCAAAACCATGAACATTTCCTAAAGTTAGACCTTTTATAATATATAGAGAATAATCGTTCACTAATTTTATATATAGATCAATAATGTATAAAAATGTACAGTACTAGACTAAAGTTTGACACACCCGCTCATTCAAGAGTTTGCTACTATCAAGTGTATGAAATGAAATGTAAATGCAGTTTATACGCTCGTCACTTCTTCAGCCAACTTCATGAGCTCATCACCAGGACCACACACACACACTGACCTTTTGTTAGCTGTTTTTGTTTCACTCTAAGCTCAAACCAGCACAGAACATTTGATGCAGCACTCTGTGTCCAACTGAAAAACAAATGATGATCCCACCATCAAACTACACCCTTTCCTCCATATTTTGAGGTAGAACAATGCAGATTAACATCTATTTACTTCCTCTGCATCTCTCAGAACCTCTGATTTTTGACTGATCAGAGTCAGATTTCCACTGTTCTAATGTTCATTCTCTGTGGCCCTCGCGCTCTTCTTCTTTTGTTTTCACGTTTTGTTTCGCACTTAGAAAATAAGAAAAAAACCCTTGAACGCAAAAGTGTCCAAAGATTGAAGTGAAACTGCAGCTGAGACGTCCTTTCAGGCTTAATATGTGTAAAATATGCACAGAAGTGTTTATAAGTGTTTGTGTGAACTTGCAGGGTGCACTAATAACATCATGACAAGTGACCACTCCCCGGTGTTCGCCTCATTTGAAGTTGGAGTTGCCTCGCAGTACGTTTCCAAACAAGGTATGACCCCCCCACCCAACCTACGCCACAGATGAGTCCGCTCAATAGCCGCAGTCTGATGCCGCTTTTATTTTTCAGATCCCAGCAGTGCGCCTCCTGGTGGAATTCAGATCATGAACTGTGTGGCCATCTTGTCGACAAAATCGAAGACCAAGTTCTTCATCGAATTCCATTCCAGTTTCTTGGAGAGTAGGTTTCCTCTTTCTGATTGACCGCATCTCACTAGATTCTGCTTTAAAGGAACAGTTTGCCTCAAAATCACATAAAAATCATGCTTCCTCTGGACTGTAAGTGCTGTCTATGAGTCACAGTCAGAATGCAATGGACACTGATGGCACTCAAAGGGAAACAAATTGAAAAAGCAAACACTAAACTCTCAAATCTGTAAAAATACAAAGAATCCTGCCACCAGGTGACAAATACACTTTCCTGAAACCACAACTTTATTACTCAAAAATCCCCCACAAGCCTGGCTGTGAGAAAATTCTCCTGGGAGTTGTTTTCTCTTTGGTGAGCTACACCCACTCGTAGTACCACTGTGCAGAAATCAGTGTGCACCTACCCGTGCCGAGAAGCCGCTGCTCACAGTGTGACAGGATGTAAACATTAATACTGCCGTGTCAGCTAGCTGCACACTTCTTCTGGTCGATGTGTGTAGACACTAGAGAGAAAATACTTCCTACATTAAACTGCTTACTCTATTTAAAGTAGACCAATTCCTCTCCTTTCCAGTTCCATGCTCTTATTCTGGGACTCTACTAGAGGAGCTTTGCATTGTTCACAATGCAAAATAATCTTTTAATTTTTTATTTATTTATTTATATTTTATTCATGCTTGAAATGAACTGTTTTAACCTTGAAGCCCACCTTCGCTGTGCCTGAGATTATATGTTATCTACTCTTACTGATGTCATGCACAGCCAAGATCTTTGCAGTAGACTTCTCAAAACAAAGGGAAAAAGGTTACACCAAAAACTATCAATATGAATAAACAGCACTGCAGGCCAGAGCATGCATGTATGTATGCATGAATATTGGGTGAAGTGTCTCATCAAACGGGCTACAATGACTAAAAGCAAGCATTTCCAACAGAAACTGTAAAGACTACAGAGGGAGAGAACAGCGAGCACTCCGATGGGTCTATAAAAGTTTGGTTTGGCAACCAAGTAGAGGTAAACCACAGACACAGCTCACAGCACACACTACTTAGTTATGGCATCAGTCAGTCGTTATTCATAGTCATTGTTTCTGTCTTTTAAAGCTGACCCCTATCATCTCTGACCCTGAGTACCTTCTGGACCAGCACATCCTGATATGCGTGAAGTCGACGGACAGCGACGAGTCGTACGGTAATGAGCTCGCATTACAGCTTGCAATTTGGATACGGTGGGCTCAGCAGCGCTTACAGTTTGCTGGTGTGTTATCCCTAAAGGAGAGGGCTGTGTCGCGCTGCGAGCCGCTGAGATCAGCTACACCGAGTTTCAGATCACACTGACTCACCACGGGGAGAAGACGGGAACACTGACAGGTGGCATCCAGCTACGCACCTCTGAGGGCAAGCCCACCGAGAAGCTATACGGTGAGGCTGAGCTTCGACACAGGACGTATTTGTTCGATTTTTTTCTTCTTCGGTTCTTGAAGCTTTGTTCTCATTTTGGTTGTTTTTTCAGATTTCATCAAAATTGAAAGGGATGACCCCATCGCCTCAAAAGGCAAATCTGGAGACCTCAATAAGTAAGATTTGGGGGGGTTTTGTGAACCTGTTATGCATTCCCTCATGTTCTGTCATGGCTCGTTACGTATAAAATCAACCACATCCGAAAAACATTCTCACCCTCAAAATCAGTTGTTTTATTTCAGGAAAATAACTTCAATTTATTGAATGAAGTCATGCAGAAATTTATCTTTTTGCTGTGAAGATTTTTCCAGCATTTTTAACCCATCACAGCTGAAAAACATATTTAACCGCTGCAAACAAATGAGTTTTACGCACACTGGCAAAAAGTCAAAGTTTTATTCAGCACAGATTTTTTTTTCTGTACCTGACTTGGAGCATCACCAGTTCGATGTCTTTCTTTGACAAAGCTTTGAGAAAGCTTCAAAAAGTGTAATATGGTTAATTTCTCTAATCACCCTGTGGGATAGGTCTAATATGGTCAACATTTTTGTGTAGCTTATGATCGCCCTCTATGATTAAAGTCATTCAAAGAGTTTGAAAAACCTCTTCAGAACCTGAAAATGTTTGATCAGTGTCCATCTGTAAAGACTATCATATGGAACATGTGCACACCGGAGTTTAAATTGAATTTACAGCCATAAACCACACTTACAAGTGTTAAAATATGACTGTGGGAGAAAGTTTTGTGACACAGATGAGCCTGTTGCACGGAAGTTGATCCATGTTTAATACTTTTGAATCTTTGCGATATACGGGACATCATATATTGCTGTTTTCTCACAATCATCTGATGGGTGGCTGTAGGATGACTTTGAAAATCAAGAAGAGGAAGTAAGTGAAGACAGGGCTAGGGATTAAATGGTGGAAGAATGATGCGTAGAGTTCAGGCTGGAGTTGAGACAGGCTCTGGGTGGTAGGGAAGAGTTACAAATGACTGGAAAAGTAGAGTAATGAAGAAGTAGTGAGGGAAACTTCTAGGAAGGTGTTGGACGTATCCTTTGGTCCTGATGACATAGCTGTGGAGGTGTGAAGATGGAGGACAGGGGACTTTCTCACCAGATTGTTTCACATCATCCTGCAAAGTGAGAGAATGACCGAGGAAGGGAGAAGAGGTTAACCAGCACCAATTTTCAAGAACAAGGGTGACGTGCAGATCTCTAACTACAGGGGGATAAAGATGATGTGCCATACCATGAAGATAAGGGAGAAAGTTGTTGAAGCTAGTTAAGAAAAGAGGCGATGATCAGTGAACAACAGCAGCTTCATGCTGAGAAAGAGCTCTACAGATGGGATGTTTGTTTTAAGATGTTGATGGAGAAGTGTGGATGGGAAGGTCAGGGCGAGCTGCACTGTGCCTTTGCGGATCAGAGAATATGATAGGCTGATGATAGGGTGCCAAGACAGGAACTGTGGTACTGATGGGCTCATGGTGGGGGTGGGATTACATCAGAGATCAGCTCTGAGCTCCTTCTTGTTTGCAGTGCTGATGGAGAGGCTGACAGATGAGGTCAGGCGGTCGTTGTATACGTGATATTTGCAGATAAGACTGTGATCTTTAGTGAGAGCTGGGAGCAGGTGGAAGAGATGCTGGAGAGACGGAGTGTGCTCTGGGGAGAAGGTGAATCAAAGTTAAGAGAAGCAAAACAATCCACTGTCATGCTGGTGGCATAAATCGCAGCTATGAGACTGCGATTCAAGTTTTTCTGTTGCCTGATTAATTTTGATTGCTGGTTTGGACCATCAAAACTACTCAGTGTGATTTTTCTTTTCTTTTCTTCTTCTTTTTTCTGGTTAACAGGTCTTGTAGCAACCAACCACATGATATTTCTAACCCCAATTACATGGGAGTGTCATTCAGAGGTGGGAATGTGATAGATAAAGGCTGGAGTTACAGCATGCCACCGCGAAATGTTCCCTGTGGTGGACAAGCCGGAAAAGAGCCAAAGAAGGGTTACGATGTGAGCACACGCAGCCCCACGGGAAAGCCTGCTTCTGTGTAAGTGTTAGCCTCTTTCTGGTTTGAAGACACTTCAGTTTCATTTCTAAAAATACCTCTAAACCTTTATCTGATCTGATTCTATAGAAAATGAAACCGATGTCATTAACTTATGATTTCTCTGACAGGGGTGAGAACGGAAAGACGTCAGAGATGTTTGACAACCCGTTGTATGGTTCAGTGACCAAATCACATGGTCGGTCTAAAGACCAAGACCAACAACAGAAGGACCTTCTCATACCCCCAGATGTGCTATTTGGATCCTCCAAAACAGCAGACGGAGATACCGATCGCCCTCCGGTGCCCACCCCACGCAACCGCTCCTTCACCTGCTCTGAGAACAAACCTCAGCCTCCAACACCAGTCAGCCTGCATCCCCCATCACAAAAGAAACCAGTGGTGCCCTCACGCTCAGAAGGCGGGATGGGCCTAAGCCGCCCTCCTTTGCCTGCTAAGTCCCGACCGGGTGTGCCAGAGCCCCAGACCCCCAAACCAAGAGACTACAGAGACACCTCAGAGCTCACCAGCAAACACAGACCACCAGGAAGACCTGGTGAGTCTCGCAAAGACAGCAAGGAACCTACTCAGGTTTCCAGACAGCTATAATACACTAAATGACATCTCTTTGTCTTTTTTTTGTGCATCCAGACGTTTCCAAGACGGGTCGCCCTGTGAAGTGAGACTGAGAGGTACAGCTTCCTGGCTGCATTTCTGGAAATATTTTTTAAAAACCCTTGTCTCTCATTTTAGAGGACAATCACATATCTGTGCTGTCATCATAGAGAAGTCAGTTGGCTTAGCTTTGCACCTGTCCAAAGGTCTAAAAAATTCATATGCCTGTCATCCTCAAAAACTCACTTTGTAAGTTAGACTGAGCCGGGCTAGCAGTTCCCCTTTATTTCCAGTCTTTATGCTAAGCTAAGCTAACTAGCTTGTAGTTAGCTTAGTTATCTACTTATCTGAGTGCTAGTGAGACATTAAATGGGTGTACCAGTGTCTAACTCAGCCTTCAAATGTATGTAAACTCATTTTTTAGTTTCTTGGATTTCTGCAAAGCTCGCATTGGAACGTAAGTTTGAACCTGAAACCTGCTTCTAAATTAACTGTTACATTTCATTTGGAGTTTTTACACTATACAGTAGCTGATGAATGTTTACCGCACAGTATTATCTTGCACAGACATGTTTGCCTTTAATATGTGCAAATGATGCTCCAATGAATTCCAATATTAAAGCTTGAATTACATGTTGTGTGTGTGTGTTTTATGTCACGTCACAAATGACTGCTTTTAAAACTTGGAGTGTAGGCTGCTACAATCTGCTGCGAGGACCAGACCGGTCACACTGCAGTGATTTGCCTCCATCTGCTGGTCCCTAAAGGAACTGCAGGCAGTCTGAGACTTGCAATTTATTCAAGGGGACTTTCTGGCTTGGTGTTATTGGAAATACATCTACATTTTCTCTTTAATCAGCTGTGACTAAAAAGGTGAGGTGGCACAGTTCCTGATGTGCACTTTTAGTACAAACTGCTTCTACTACTACGCCTCTTCATTGTCGTAAGGCTGCAGCCTGTAACCTCCACCCATCTCGCTTTTGTGCCTCTGCCTTTGCTCCTGTTCCCATCAGAGACCCAGCTATTGTAGCTCAGCCAGCACACTCATCTCTGATCAGCCTTTCTTCCTCTTTCCATCAAAGGGTCATGCTTACTACATGTTCTACCCACCTTAAAACTCATCTTTATTTCATGACACATGTTTACACACCCCAGTTCTTCTGTGCAGCTCCATGTTTGAGTATTTGTTTGGCTGGAAGATGCTGCATATTTGGGGAATAGTCACCAATAGTTATAGACATGGTTGAAGACATGTGTTGGTGTACATTGGCTGTGTTTTCTTGGTGTAGATGTTGAGGCTAACAGCCTAGCCAGTTCTGTTGGTTTAGTTGGTAACTCTTTTGGAACTGGCTGAGGAGAGAAGAGCAAAGTCTCTGATGAAGTCCAAGTGTGTGAATGTACTCCACTGCAAATATTTTACACATATGTTGACTTTAAAATATGACTGAAATAACACCAGCGGTTGCTGTGTTTTCCACCCTGAGTATTTGGGAATTAGAAGGCCCTATCATGGTTTTCCTTACCTTTCATGTTATACAGTAACTGTCTGTAGTTGAAAACAAAAATCCCAAAATGACAAAGTTCAAGCAAAAATACAAATAAATTCTGAAAAAACAAATTACAGACAAACAAATTCATAATTACAGAAATGTAATTACAGCGACTATGGTACCAGCTGTCTTTGCATTGTGCATTTTTTTCTGCTAAATAAAATAAATAAATATAATTTAAAAGTCATTTTTATTAAGTTCGTGTTTTGTTTTGTTTTTTTAAATTAAGGACCCACACCCTCTCCTAGAAGATGTAATTTGAAACTTTGGATGCATTAATTATAAACTTCCAACATATATTTATTTATTCTTTGGTTGCACCAGAAAAAAAAGATTTTGTATTTTTCATAAGCATTTTGTTAATGTCAGCTGACAGTGTTAAACTTTTTTAAATTATTGTCTCTTTAAATTATATTTTATTTTATTTAACTGAAATATATTTTCATATGAAGTTTTTATTTATTTATTAATGTATTTTTGGGGAAATCGCAATAGAATTAAGTCAATTAGATAAACAACTGTGCAAGCAACGTTTCCCATGCATGAACGTTGAGCTTAGCTCTGTCGCCTCTGTGTGGCGAACTTTAGTAATTACACCCTGGTGTGTCTCAGGAATATTAAGGGTTTGCTACGTCATCGACAGGCGACGCGCCGCTAGGAGAGGGCAGCAGTAAGAATGGTAAGGAATCACGATGAAATTATGACTTTTCTGTAGAGTTTATAGCAGATAGGTGCGGCAGGAGAGAGCCTCTGACCCGAGCACACCTCGGTGTTTCTCTCTAACCTTTATTCTTTCAGCTTTAAAAAAAAAAAAAACAACCCACCGCCACGCTAACCGTGCAGCTAACGTTAGCATGTGTTTCTGCTCCGCAGCTTTTTTACTCGTTTTTCAAGTCGCTGGTGGGGAAGGACGTCGTGGTGGAGCTCAAAAATGACCTGAGGTTAGTATTCGTGTTCAATTCGCTCACATAACCTGCTGTTTTCCGGCCTGTGTTGTTTGGTCGGCGATTGCTGTTTGGAGCTTCGTTAATAGTCGCAGCAGCGCTCCTACAGTCACAATTTGAATATTGATTTTTTTTATTAGTTTTCATTTCATTGCAGCAGTTTTTAATACTTCTCAGCTTTAGTTCCGTTTTATTGAATTCTGCAAGAATATTCCAACACAAACAGCTCACTCTCAGTCATACACATTCTCAGAAAGTCAAGCTAACAACATTTCCTGTGTGTTTTACTCTGTGGTTGTTCAGTTTGTGAGGTTAGAGTTCCAGGTTAGTTCGTTATGTTACGCACTTCTGCAATCAGTCATCAGTGAAAGGCCTTAGACAGCGATCAGTGGGCTCTGAGTCTCTATTATGAGCTCAGCACTGAAATATTTATTACGTATTATCGTAGCTGTCACTGCTTAAATGGAACTAATCTGCATGAAACTGTCGACATAAAACACAGAACGTTTTATTTCTTGTAACTGGTCACACTGACGACCACTGATGAAATGATTGTCGTGGTTGACTTCTTGTTGGAGATGATGTGGGGGGGGTTTCTGAATAAAATCTGAAGTGTCTTCAAACAGGATTGAAACTGGACTAAATGTAGCTTAAAGCAAGATTTTGAATCCAGGTTGCAGCCTGTCAGGTCACAGCCGCATAATTACATTTGTTTTAACATTACTTCAACTTCTGTATGTCGGATAAAAGTGAAGCGGAATAAAATGTTTTGTGAGATCAGAGTCACAAACCTGTCTGCTTTGTTTCCGTGTTGCAGTGGTGGTATCAGAGCTTTCTTTCATAGACGGAGTAGATTGAACAAACTACAATGAGACTTTCTTGAGCACAAACTGTTCCCTTCTCAGAGTTAAACTCTGGAGCAGGGTCCTGATGCCTGTCAGTAATGACGGTTTTAAAATAAAACAACAGGTTTGTGCTGCTGCCTGTCGTTTCCAGTACAGCTTCTAAAATATGTGCAAATTACTGAATATTATATTTTGGTGATAATTCTTATTGTTTCACCACCCAGACCTGTGGAAATAAATGTTTAAATACCCATAAATTAATCAATAACTGGCATGGAAATCCTGAGGTCAGAAAGAAAACCTCAGAAGTCGTGTTTGCTTCACCTGGGCACACCTGACTGTAAATTCCACCCAAATACCGATGAGCTGTTCCCAAGCCTCATAATCTAAAGATCAATTGAGCAATTTTGGTTTGTATTTGTGAACAGAGTCATGTTCATGAATGTGTGTGTTTCTCTCCTCAGCATCTGTGGAACGCTTCATTCTGTTGACCAGGTTGGAAATAATTCATTTGTTTTCAAACGGAAGCTGTTCAGTTTTTAAATTTCTGCACGATTGCTCACTAAAATGCCGTTTTCACATCGCTGTCCTCTGCTTGCGTGTTTCAGTACCTGAACATCAAGCTCACAGACATCAGCGTCACAGATCCGGAGAAATATCCACACATGGTAAGTTTTGCTTCTGGAGACTTTCCACATTTCATACAGGGGGGAAAAAAAGACTACAGAAACAGATTAGGCTGTCGCTGCTAAACAGGAGTTTACAGTTTTACAGTGTACAGAAAAAAAAGGCTGTTGCAGTGTACTTACAAGGTTTTTAAGGTTCTGCTACAGAGGTCTGTACAACCAGTAAAAGAAACTACATTCTCTGCTGCTGTATGTGAGAATGTAGAGATGCTGCCCTTCTACCTGATGAATCTTTTGATTAGATGAATATTCCAGCGGTGAAAATTTGCACAGGACTTCTGTTTTCCACACAGAATGATGCATGATAAATAATTAGGGGCTCAATTATCCCCCCCAAAAAAGACACACAGACAACAGCTCCTCCCGAGTTATACAAATATGTTTACACAAATATCTTTTACATTGATTGTGTTTTTCATCTATTATACACAAAGCTTTCAAGATTTCCATCTTTGTTTTCATCATGTATGTGAGCTCCATTTGCTGCTGCTCAGTTTTTAATGAGGTCAGGAGGAAAAACTAAAGTTAGATATTTTTCCCCGTGTTGTTGTTGTTGTTATAATACAGCATCAAGAACATAAGTGTAAACTTTAGCTCCTTATTTAAAAGTTGCATAAAATCAGAGTTCGGACATTAGGAAAGGCCTTGAATGTGCACTCCTTAAAGCTCACCAGCAGCTCCAGCACCGAGTGACGGCTGTCTGTCTTCACACTGTTTTCATTTGCTGCAGCTGTCTGTGAAAAACTGCTTCATCCGTGGATCGGTAGTCCGTTACGTTCAGCTGCCGGCAGACGAAGTGGACACTCAGCTGCTGCAGGACGCTGCACGGAAAGAAGCCATGCAGCAGAAGCAGTGACGGGGCTGCGGGACGGGGGGTGGGGGGTAAGGGGAACAATGAATGGGTAGTTCTGGTTTTGGGTTAAGTTTGTGCAGCCTCTCTTTGTCTCTGAAAATGTGTGTTTGACACTGGGGATCAATCATTTGCAGTTTTTGTTTTCTTGTTATTTTTTTTTTAACCTCACAGACGGTTTAGATGTCGTCGTTTGATCCCTTTTTTTGGTTTTATATAGAAATAAACTAATCAGAGAGTCCGGAGAGGAAACCTGCTGTGATGTTCATGTTGATGATAACAGGCACGCTTTGCTTATCAAGTTGTGGCTTTTTTATGCCTCTTGGAAATAAACATTATTTTATTTATATTTTCATGACATTTGTGATTTATTTTTTATTTTTTTAGGATGATCTTGGTGACATGTTGGAGGATTTGAGTTTTTGCTGCTGAAGAACTGTTTTTCTATTCCAGTATTTTTGAGTACTGGAGTGTCCACGTCAGATTTTCAGGGCTGACGATCACATTTAAGCTCTGCTTTAAAAACCGCAGCCAAAAAAATTTAGACCTACTCAAAGCAGCACAATTTAAAGCCAAAATTTTTGAAGTTTTTTTCCAGTGAATAATCAAAGTGGTCAAACATCCAGGGTACCGGTGCTTGTTTCTGTTACTCCATGTCGCAGACATTAAACTACTGCAGGCTGTGATCTGTCCTTCCAGCTACCGAGCTGACTGAAATGAGCCTGTTACATTTTACAGAAGAATACTTTAATGGCTTTCATGCTGTGAGATGTTCAAATGTCATTAATGGTCATTTAAAAAAAAAAAAAAAAAAACAATTATGCAAAAAGGAGTTGGCCTGTCTGATCTCCTTCATGCTGTTGCTGTTTTCTTCAGCATTTTGGGCATCAAGCTTCCTGCAGCAGTACGTCTGTTTCTGTCCGTCTGCTGTTTTTCATAGGAGTATCAAACTAGTGATTACAACTGGGAAATTACAATAAAATTAAAGCATATTCCCATACAGCTTCCTCTGATCCTTGCACCACCAACACCAATGGCCTAATTCCAGTAAAAGCTTGCACGAGAGGTATACAGTACTAATGAATTCATGGCAGAAATTAACTTTAAAAAAATGACTATAGCACAGAAACATCCAGCGACTCGTTCACTTTCAGGGTTAAACAGTGAAAGTGTCAGGGGTAAATGAGTGTTTCAGTTATTGACAGCTTTTATTTTTTCCTTGGTTTTAGATGGAAAGATCTGGCTGAGCCAACCCTAATAATACATGGATATTTAGAAGAGTTCAAAAGCCAAAAACAAGGTTGAAATCATCTCTTCAATCTCTTTGTTCGAGTCTGTGGCTGTAACCAGAGTGGAAGGTACAATCGTTTGAAATGTTACATGAAAACTGAGTGAAAAAGCCACGGTGAATACTTTCGATTAAGTTTACTGCCACCCTCGCCATCCAATTTCAGCCCAGTGTTTCAGGAACACCAGTCAAATCTGTGCCCGTAGATCGAGGGACATTCCTCATGAACACAAAGTGAAAGAAAATAAAGCGCTCACTCTTGAGTTAATACATAGAAATCCAATACCTTTATTTTACATTCATACATCTATAACGTTGTACAATAATTTTAATGCAGTTAAAAAAAAAAAAAAAAAAATCCAATCCGAAAACAAGTCCTGAAGATTTACAATGATGAGTCTGCACGTTCAAAGGTTGGTGACGAGCATTTAAAAATATACACTCACACGCTCACACACAAACAGGGATCTAGGACAAGTGGCGTCCTTGAGTTGTACCTTAACAGAGCTGGGCTGAATGGAGAGGAATTCAGTCACCATAGAGAAAGGCACATTGAATACACAGTGTATCTACAAAAACAAAAAACCTCGACATTTACACGACTTTTACCGTAGGATCTAGAACAATGAGCAAAACTGTAAACCTTCACTTATGAAAAACAAATCAACCAACAGAAGTCACACCTATTACGAATACATTTGAAGCAAAATGTTTTTCTTGGTCGTTACAAAGCAGTACCTTGAAATGCATTTCAACACTTAGATTGGCTCTGCCCGCAGAGAGCAATCCTACGGATATAATTACACAATATGTCACAATATTTATGCAGTTGCCCACTTCGTGCACGCCAGAACCCGACACCGGTTAGAGAGTACCTCATGCACATCCTCAGACAGCAGCAGACATCTGATATGTTTTACACCAAATCCAATTATTTATTTTTTAATTCCCCGCTCACGTGAATATGGCAACTTGACAACATGTACGTACATCTACATAAAAATCATGTATAGACAACTCTATACAGCCGCAAATCCCATTATCTTAAAATATATGTACCACCCGTCAAAATTTTCAATACTTTCAGAAAAGTAAGTTCTCTGATATAAAATACTGTTTTTTTCAAAAAAACTGATTGTTTACATTCCATCCTTCTCAACAAAATAAAGCTTTTTATATACGTACCTTCGAAGCTTAAAAACACTCCCCACATACATATATATATTTATATCTATATAGAAACAATAAAGTGACTAAGACGCCATGTGGCTCTACGTTCACATGTAGTGGAAACCCGTTTAGAATGGCATACGCAGCCAATTTACATGTCTAATAAACACAGTGTGGCACTACAATTTTGGATGATTGTACAAGTTGGGGTTCATAAATGCCAAGGTCAAGATTGCCTCCTTTAAGCTGCTTCCTTCATCTGGCTCAGCATGCTTTCGTCAAGTCAGTGGGCATGTCTACTGTGGACATACGGTACTGGATCTTTGTGTTAGTGATGGCGCCGTGCTTCTGTCGAAGATGCAGCCGTAGCTGGCTCTTGTGGCGGAAGTGCAAGTTGCATTTTTCACACTGAAAAAGAAAGCGCAGCGGCGTTATTTTCACTCGCTTTGGTTGGACTCGACTCAGGAGGTTCCTAACTTTGAAGTATCATTCTTACATGGTAGGGCTTTTCGCCTGTGTGTATGCGGAGGTGGCTCTTCAGCGTCTGCAGGTGACGGAAGCGGGTTCCACAGATCTCGCATGGGTATGGCTTCTCGCCCGTGTGGATCAGCACATGAGCGCGCAGATGAGCAACCTTGAAGAAAAAAAAAAGAAAAAAAAAAAAGTGGGAGTGAAACTTAAATTAAACTTTTCAGACATCGCATGTTTTATATCAGCACGTCTATGGGCACTCCTGTCGAGCTAAATATGATTACAGCTGCCCATAATTACAGCTCATTAGCACGGTTAGCTGATAATACAATAGAGAGGGAAAAATTTTTGTAAGACACTCTTGAGTTTAAAAAAATAAAAAAATAAATAATGTAAGGGCATAATTACCTGTACAAAACGAGCTCCACACGTCTCACATTTGTATGGCTTCTCTCCTGAGTGGATGCGAGTGTGAGTCTTGAGGTTAGCTGGTCTGTTGAACTGAGCACCACAGATATTACAGCGATACGGCTTCTCTCCTGAAAACAAGAAGCAGCACTTTAGATTTCAGCAGCCCCTAAAGCCGATGAGTTAGATAAATGAGACTCGTGAATTGCTTTTACCTGTGTGGACAGTCTTGTGGCTGGCCAGGTTGCCCTTGTAGCGGAAAGCAGCCTCGCAGCGGTCGCACTTGTATGGCTTGTCGCTGTGTACTTGAAGCATGTGTTGTTTCAAAGCTTCGTCTTCAGCAAATTTGGAGTCGCATTCGTTACAGAAGAACGTGCCGTTTTCTGTTTAAGAGAAAAATCTGATGTTGACTTGTGCTCCGAAAGCGCTCAGATTCATTTTGGAGGTGAAAAGAAATCTCAAACTCACCACAGCTGGAGTCTGAATATTCTGAATGAAGCTCTGACATTTCCTCTGATAGACGGGACCTGGAGTGGTTGGGACAGACTTCCGAGTGCTGCGGGGACTGGGAGCCACAGGACGAGCATGTGAGGCGGTTCAGGTAGTGTGGAGGGTGGCCATCGCCATTCCTCAGAGACCCCTCAAGCGCACTGCAGACACAAAATCGAAAACTAATCCAGTCAGACATTTCAAATCAGATTCTTCCAACATAAATTTTATTACAAAAATAAAAATCCTACAACTATCCTGCCTGATATTTACAAACACTGAATTTCACTTCATGCCTGTTTTTTCTTATAAGAAAAAGAAATTTTATGTGCTCATAAAGAATCTTAAAATCTGCCCAGTGTGTCATCACCTCAACTATACATTTCCTTGTTTTGTTTAAAGCATGCAGATGTGTACGTGTCAAACAAAAACCCACCTGTTAATGATGTTGTTGAGACGACTAGCCTGGGGTACTGGTAGATCCTCGCTGTTGCTCTTGCTCGTCGTTTGTGGGTCAAGGTTCTCCGAGTCGTTGGGGTGGAGGTAGGGTTGCAGGGCAAGGCGTTGAGGTGAGTGAAGCCCAGGATCCCTTAACCCCACCTTGTCCTCCTTGGCGCTCTGATTCAGCACAATGAACTTGTACTTCTTCCAGTTGCGAGCTTTGGGGTCCTGCGTGCCTTGTGGCGTTTGCGCTCCAGCAGCTTGGGAGAGGCTGGCGTTCTTGCTGCTGCTGGACTCTGTCGGGGAGTTGGGCTGGCAGTCTGATTTGAGGGGGCTCTGCGGGCTGCTCATGAGGCTCTTGCGTCCAGCGGAGATTCCCAGGGGATAGTGCTGATGGATGAGATCTTCCTCGGCCTGAGGAGCGTGCTCTTTGCCCAAGTCTTTCTGGTGCTCAAGGGACAACATGGGAAATGCACGCTTCCTTGTGCTGAAACCGACAGACTGGCTGACCCCCTCGTGGCTCTCTTTCCTCATCTCATCGTCTCTCACTACCTCCCTGGAAGCATAGGTGGTGGAGTGAATGATGCCGGAGGAGTTTGTGCCAATGGCTCTGCTGTAGTCTGCCCTGATGCCGCTGTCATGCGGAGGACAGTGCCTGTGGTGGATGCTGCTCTTTGAGAGGTCAGCAAAAGCATTTTTGGTATCGGCCAGCTTGCAGAGGGGGAAGGGGAATCCTGGCATGGGAAACTGCCCGTAGAGATGGTAGTTGCTGGGGGTGCTGACCCCGCTGAACATGTTTGAACCGTAGTGTCTCCCGTCCCTGAACGGAGCTACACGGCTGTGCAAACTGTCAACAACATCATGGGCTCTGTAAGCATGGACATCCTGAGGTAAAACCAAGGGACTGACCAGAAACTCGTCTCTAGGCAGCTTGACAGTCGGATCACTGTGAAGAGAACGAGGATGCCGTAAACATGGAGGTATTCATAACCATGGATTTATTCTTATCAGCAATTTAAAAAACACAAACAAAACAAAACTGGCTTCCACCCACCTGGATTTGATGAATCTGTGGCAGGTGTCTACAACGTGGTCCATCTGCAAGTAGATAGCTGTATTCATGATAGCCATGATCAGACTCTCCTTTAGTGTGAGACGGGAGGTGTACATAAACTCTAGCAGGATGGCAAAGCCCTCTGGGTCCACCTTTGGGTCCAGACTGATAGCACTAAGGTTGCACTTGTGGGAGTCAGTGAAGATAGTGTAAAACAGCCCACTGCAGCAAACGAAAGGAGCAGACATGCAAAGATCAGTCGCTTGTTCAAAAGAAATAGAACGGCACAAACGCCGATTTTAGTTTCACACACCTGCAAGCCATGAGAACGGTCTTGTGTGCACGAAACTGCTGCCTGTTGACCAGGATAGTGACATCTGTGAGGATATCTCTACTGCGCAGCCGGTTCAGGTTGAGCAGAACATCACTTGCATGGCGCGTGAACTGTATGCAGCTGTCTGCTGCGCAAGCCATTTTGTCAAGTTCTGCAAAAAAAAGGCAAAAGCATAAAGATTATTCTAATTTTTAAAAAAGAAAGCAAGTTTAAATAAAATATTCGTGTATTTGGCTGCCATGCCACAAAGAGTATGTGTGCTTCAAGTAGATGAACTTGGGCTCAAGTTACTGACGATCCTCCGAAGGCAGCACGCACATCACCAGAAGGCGGCGCCATTTATTAAGTAAACACTGTCTAGACATTTAAATTTCTTCTTTGGAGTCATTTCTCTCCCCCTCACTTTCTCTCTCTGAACCTCTGGTTAACAGCTCAATGCAACAAACTCCTTTGCACACGTGAGCATTTTAAGACCATCCAGACCTCCAGACGATATAAATGTGCACGGTTTAAATACACTCCACAGAAAGAGAAAAGTTCATGTTGGTCATTAAAACTTGTACATTTTTAAGGCAAACACCTGCGCATTACGCATTAATGAGCTGTAAGATGGGCGTTGTGGTCTCAGAGTTGGGGCTCTCCTTCAGCGCATTCGCAGCTGTACAAATAAAAGCGAATTGACTAAGTTATTACTCTAAACTTTTTGTTGGCACACAAATAACCTCCAAATTTTAAATTCATCCGCAAGATGGCCTCACCATGGCACTTTTTTTAAACTCACACCGGTGCAGCTGGGAGGGTAACACAAGTGAGAGTTTGACTTGTTTGCTGTGGTAAAACCGGTGAAGCCCCGCAGCGCTGCGCAGCGCATGTCTTTAAGCGCATTTCTGGGTCAATTACTGCACGAGAGCAAAAAACTAACATTTAATTAACTGAAGGAAGAATCGGCTTCACGAGACGGCAGGGGACTCATAACCGGATATTTACTTCAGTGTAACTAGACACGTCCGAAAATAGAACCAGAACAGAATGCACCTTAAAGTGACTGATGGCCAATCATGAAGTACTTTCTTCAGTACTTCCCCCCCTCCTCCTGTGAAACAGAAAACCTCCGAGGAGTATCACAGCTTTTAAACTTCATTTCAGTGATAGGACGCGTTTGTATTTATTTTTAAATCTAAAAATATCTATAGTTTTATTTTCATTTCTCGGGTCTCTCGTCTCAGACTGCGCGTAAATTACTGCACAACCGAAACTGCGCACGTCTGGGTGAAAAGCTCTCAACTCGGCGTAGTTTGGTTATCATGCAGCGAGCTGTCACAGTGGAAACATGAGAGACAACTTGTAGCCTCTGCCGCGGAAAAAAACCACACACACACACTCAATCGCTCTCTCTCTCACACTCACACACACACACACACCTTCCAACTCTAATATTTCCGCTCCAGTGTTACGGTAACAGCGGGGCTCGCTGTGCGCAGCTCTTTGCGCTCCATTAGAGCAAATTACGGAGGAAAAAAGAAAAACGCTGAGAACCTGCGGCTGTCACGCTGCCAGCAAAGTTCGTGTGAAAGCGCAGCGAGCCCACTCAAAGTGAATCACCGGGCAAGAGCGATCGCAACCGCCCGGACACCTGATTTCACGCGATCTCCGGGCGGCACACGCTCATCCAGCCCCGCCGTAGCTACAGCCTCCTGATAGGACGGGCTGTCAGCGCGAGCGTCGCGAGCCGGAGCTCAGCGGCGGCCGCCGCTCTCAGCCCCGCCGCCTCACTGCGAGCGCGCGACCGGGCTGAGAGCAGCAGCCGCTCGCGCTGTCACAGCCCGTCAAACAGCCCAACAAGCACACAAAGCACCGGCATACATGTCGAAAACAGCAGCAACAAATAACACATAACAACTTCGCGCCAAATTAAAGCAGAAAAAAATAATATGGAATTTAAAAAATCACCTGGTAGCGCTTTCCTAGAAACTTCTTGCATCACCACTTCTAAGAACCCCAGTTCTAAGAATCAGACGAGCACAATTCTCGGAATTTGAGCCCCGGACCGTACCACTCTCCCGGGGCAGGGGAGAGGGACCTCCCGAACTGCGAGTTAAAACAACCCGTTTCCAGAGCAGATATCCCTTCCGATTTTCACGCAAGGCGGCTCTAACGGCGAGAAAACTTAAAAGCAGCGTTTAAATAAGCACAAAAATGTGTATAATATTTTAAAAATTTGAACATTTAGCAGCCACATCCCCCGCCTTTTGGTTCGATCCGCAGTCACAGGACGTCGAGCAGGCGACGTCACCAGTTCCTTAAACCCGGCCCCCGAAATTCTCAGAACTAATTTATATTCCATGACTTAAGCAGCGCATCGTTTGGCTGCCCGTCATCGCATTTAACACACAGACCGTACATGTACAGCACACAGACAGCCCTCTTAATTAGGCCCATGCGGACAGGCTCGCTCCTCTCTATGTCCACGGTTCTTTTTTCTTTGTGGTTTCCTGCAGGTTTGCTGTGACCACATAGACGGAGAATACATCGAGTCACCACCGGGGTTTGTTGCAAAAGGAAAGCTTCGATAGATTTATTATTCACAAGTACTGTAGGCAGCCTGTTGAGCAGTGTGGATGCCACTTGTTTTGTTTTTGGGGTGTTTTTTTTCTGTCAGTTAATCAGATTTTTCACTAGGTAGGTTGAGAGTTTTTCTTGTGATATTCTCATGCGCGCATAGCGGTTTCTTGCACTGCCTCTGCCTTTTGGTTTTTGCTTTAAAAGCAGGTGAATCTGAGCGGATTGTCGCTAAAACAGCTGCTAGTAATTGAGAGCTTCGGTAAATGAACTTTGAGATTGTGTAGGAAACTTGCAGAAAGCATGAGGTGAGCTGAGGAAGAAGACTGCACAGGAGTGAATGCATTTATATTTTTAATAACGTTTTTTAAATTATGCGAGGAGGTGAGATGTCAGGCTCATAGGTAGTGTGTTTTTGGCGCTATTATAATGTTATAGACGGGGAACTTGTATTCTGTTTCATGCTGCATGTACTTGTCCTGTTTTTCTGATTGGATTACTGGGATTAATTGGGAAGGGGAGGATGCCTGTCAGGTGATGTGCACACTTTAAATGCAAAGTGAAAGATTCCTGGAAAATTAATTAAATGCATTGCTGTGATTTTCTTCCCCCCACTCTACTTTTTTTTTTTTTTTTTTTTTATTTAAGGCATGTGTACTCCCTGTTGCATCATTTCACAGAGTTGGGCAAGAATAAACTCCTCAGCCTACTGGAAGTGTGTTTTACTTGGTGCTTTCCTCTCTGAAACCAGCAGCAGCACTTGGGCGTCTGCGTGAAACTAGAACCAAGTGTGTAGATTTGTTACATCCCTACATCGAGGGTAGAAGTGGTGTGAATTTATGCGCTTATTACTCGCTAATAGTTGGCTTCTGTGTCTCGTTTAGGGGATGCCAATAACTGAAAAGTACTATTCATTTCATGAGTTTGTGGGCTTGCATTTACTGTCAGTGACTCACCCTGGAAACTTTGCTTGTGGTGATTCCAAACCACGGATTCCCCGTCTTTTCTCATCCCGTTCACTCCTTGGCACAGAAGGAGCATTTGCTGAGCTGGAGAATATAACACAAAATAACAGTAATTATTGGAAATATTAGGTCGAATGAATAACAGACTTATGTCTCCTCGAAAGAAGAGACACAAGTCTCCAAGTAATTCACATTTGTGGTTTCTCTTGTGTTTTATGAGATATATAGTGGGTAGCACTGATTAAATATTCAAATAATGCATCTGATCTGCATTTACTGTAAATATTAAAGGGCAAAGAGTGACTGAAGATCCATTTTAGTGGAACATACAGCTGAGTTATGTGGATTTGTATTTAATTTATAAAGCCTTGTAGTCTATCTTTTACATTTTTGTAATTTAATGCATTTGTATAAAATTCAGAGTTATTTTACATGTTTTTTCTAACTGTCCACAGGTCAAATTTTTCTGAGAGAAAATAGTTTTAAAATATCTGACACCACAGATTGCTTTTTCACAGCCCTTTACCTCTGAATTCAGCGAACAACAAACTGCGTTTCCTTTTCTTTTCCTTCTTTCTTTGTTTTTTTATTAACCCTTTGCATGGCGACACACTCTGTAACCATCATTTCCCCGTGGATTGCCCGAGCATCCACCCATCTGGATCCGGCATCCCACTAAAAACACTCCAGGTGTTCACAAACCATTGGGGAAAGGGGGGGAAAAGTCTCCAAAATAATTAAGACGCGCGCTTTTACAGCAATCTCCGATTCAGCATTGCCAAATAAAGACTATGTTGAGCTCCAAACAAAGAGCAGCGTCAACTTTATTTCAATCCACTTGGGGGATGTTTAAGGCGCTCCAGCACAGTTATGCATAATGCACGGCCATAAACCATCCAGGAGTTCGGAGAGAGATGTGTAATTTACCAAGGCCCCATGCTGTGCCCGGCTATAGAAGGAAGAGATAATTACTGCAAATCCTTGGCAAACTTTTACTCAACCAGTTCCTAGCAAAAATAAATGACCCACTTACAGAGGACAGAGAGACAGTGCTGAGTGGCTGATCAATATGCCCCCGTCTGAACTGATAGAGAGTGTATTATTGCGTTATGAACAGTTTATCGGTTAATCCTTGATCTTCTTTCAGGCTGTACAATTAAACAAGCGTTCGTGACGTCTGGGTCTCGGCTCCTTTGTCTGAGCACCACGCCGTTCAGAGACAATATAAACAGGCTGTGACAGTGATTCAAGTCTGACCGACCGGTAACAGCTGCACATTTAAAAAAAAAATCTTGTACACTTCTGACACAATGTGAAACGTCTCTAAGCCGTATCATTGCCTATACTTGGAGCATGATAGGTCATTGAATAGAAATGCCCACTGACAAAAGCCTGAGGCCCGGAGGTTGCCTCACTTTTTTTTTCATAAACTGCACACTTTTGTCTCGTTTCACAGCAAATTTCTGCCAACTTCAGTGTTCATTGTCAGCAAAGATGTGAGTGTGGAGTTTTGTTCTGAGAGGCATGATGCAACCGCACTGTAACACCAAACAGATAATGCTGTTAGCTACAGAGGTCTTTTTAGTTCCTTTCTTTAAAAGAATTTCTTTTTATATTGTTGAGTTTCACTTTTTTAACTCCATGCATCCCAGAAGCATTTTTTTTTTCTTTCTGCATTTGTCCACAACTAAGTTTCTCTTTGTAAAACACAATCACTACTGCAGGTCTGAATTGTGGCACGACTGCAGCGTGGCAGTAAAAAGGGTTTGTTTTCCACATCTTATTGTATGCATTTGTACGTTTTCCTTGATCCTCCGTCTGATGAGGTGATCGTAAACACACCGTACTGCATGCATGATTTACAGCAACATGAGGTGTAATAAATAAATTCACTTCAAAAGACTTCCTGTGCAGGTAACGATGAGCTCACGTTGCTCAGAATCTTGCCTTTTGCTTTTTTAATTAACAGACGAGTCATATTGTGGCGTGAAATCATGTCTGTTTGCAACAATACTGCCGCGTGTGTCTGCACTCACACGCTTGAGTTTGAACGTTGCTTTTTGGTGCCCCTTGACTAGGTTAAACGCACGTGCGCGCGCACACACACACACACACAGGAAGATTACCAGCAGCTCAGAATCACAGAGATAAAGAGCTTGCAGACGTTCACATTTATCTAAAAGGAGAACAATTATTATATGTTCATGACAAAAAGCGATCATGACCATTTTTGCAAATGCATTTTATTCAAAGGGTGCTTCCTAAATAGTCATCAGTGTACTTTTTACACTGTTCAACAGAGGTCCTGAAAAGCTTTGAGAAAGATGTTTTTTGTCGTGTTATTTCCAAAACAAAAATATCATTCCACTTGCAAGAAAAGTAAGTTTTGGAGCAAGTTTCTTCAGTGCGCCTATGTGGATAACCTTGAGTTCACTAAGCAAGCTACATGCTAAGGTTATAGTCAGAGCAGAGGCGTGATGGTAGGCCAGAATTCCAATTTAGTCATATCAAAGCATGTAGATTCAGGACTTTCTCAAGGCCAGCCGAGAGGAGCCAGGAATGCAGTCTGCAGAGTCGAACTTGTTGGAATTTTCCACACATACCAAAAACAGTCTCCTGCCAGTGTGCCATCTGCTGGTTGATGGGTCAGTTTCTTCCACGGAACATGAGAATAAATAGTGGAAGCATGCGGCAATCTCTACCATCTTCACTTATCTTCACAATCTGAGGGCTTGCATTTTTTTTCACACGCCCAGGGCTGCAAAGCGTTCGAGTTCCATGTGCACATGAGGAGTTGTTAAATTTGGAAACAACTTTTGCAGACATTACATTTCAAAGCCTTGTTATGCATCTCCATGTGGATTCAGTTTTGTATTTTAATAGAGGTATCCGCATTCTGACAGGCAGCTTTAGCACAAGGATTCAAATGGTAAACAAGTGGGTCTTATTTCTTTGCACCACCCTCCGTAATGATCCAATAAGAACCATCTCTCTGAATCGACCCCCCTTTCCTGCTCTACTGTCACAACACCTATTAGTTAGCATCAAGCTGTAGATCTTGGTATGCTGGAAGTGCACTGGAAATTTTTCAAGGCTCCTTTCTCGTATCGCAGCAAACTATTTTTATTTGAACACCTTTTTGGTAATCTGCTGTATAGAATATAAGTTTTACAGTTAGTCGAGCTCATGCGAGTCTCACCAGAGAAGAAATGCTGAATTGTAACATAAAAATCTGCACATGCACATAGGTTAATGTTTTCCCCTCAAAGGCATCAAAATGCACAGAATTCCACTGTTTTACATCAATTTAGTTAATTCCACATTAAAATTTAATGTTGCATGGATGAAAAGTAACTTAAGTTTATCTGATTGGGATGCGGTGGGTAGGGAAGCACTGCTGTGCTGCGTCTCTGGAAAACACCTGCTTCTGCAGTTCAGCATATTAATTTCACACTGTGATTGGACATAATTGAGACATTGTTCAGCTCTTTGGTGACACAGTGAGAAAACACAAACACGCTGTCTCAGCTAATGGCAACCAGTGATTTTAGTGTCTCGTGTTAAAAGCGATGCACTGTAAACAGACCTTTGTGAAAATGCCGAGCGCACAGGTTCAGAACGATTAATTCCAACCTTGCTGTTCTCACTGTTTAGGCAACAGAGGTAATATTTGGAGTGTATTTCCACTGTGCTGATGGAATCTTCCCCTGTCAACAGGTTTGCGGGGATGTAAACGGTCCGGGCTCAAAGCTGCTAAACCAGTTTGAATTCTTGTGAATGTTCTGAATGTTCACTCCCACTGCACAGCAACGCTAAAGCGTTTGTCAAGTAAAAGTAAAACTGAAGGGGAACACTCAGTGGGAGCACTGCTGCAAACATGAGTTTGTAGAAATTCACTCCACACAGATGCAGTCGCAGCAGTGTGTTTTGTTAGCGGGGACTGAGCTCTCACGTCGCCCCCCACTCCTCCCCCATTTAACTGTTGCAGCTCTGCCTTTGCTGGTTTTTCCTCTCTCTTGCCCTCACACTCCATCATGCTGCGGCCCAATTTTGATTTCCACCATATCAAATTCTCACATGTTGCACTGCTTCCACTGCCAGGTCAAAGTAGCCGCCTGTATCCAGTGCCAACTGCTGATACTGGTCTACAGGGCTGGCTAAACAGGAATTACACACACCTAGCTCTAGGCCACAGTTCAACAAGAGCTACGTACAAAGCAGCAACAGTGCACTCAACACATCCAGCACTTCAGCTCCTTGTCTCTGCTGCTTCTGTGCTAGAAAACTCCTAATATATGAATGCAGTCCTGGGTAAAATTCTTGTTAGACTAATATACATTTTTAACTACCTCAAATCCAGATATGGGAAGTCACTGCGGTTCCAAATATAAAACGCCTTTCATTATAAACACAGGAGCTTTGACATTAGCCCTCATGTTTTGGTCGAGAGTCCACATCTGCATTCATTGTTGCCAGCCTGTATTTGTATACAGTTATATTTTTATATCAGCTTTTATGTGCTATCCTCCAGTCGAAGCAGTAAATGGATTTAAATCCAATGTGGAAACGTGGGATGAAAGCAATCCCACCAAGCCCCAGAAATCAGAAAACTCTGGGTGCTGACGTGGATTCAAGTGGAAGATAATTCCAGCATTTAATGTAAATAAAATATCAAGGAAAATATCATGCATAATTTATTAATGCACATTTACATTTCAAATGTTAATATGCAGATAAAGAAAGTGCCATGACTCTCTTTTTTTCCAGGCAAAGCTTAAAAACGTATGTGCAAGTTTTCTCAAAATGTGTTTCATTTTCTCACAACACTGACTGCCTCATCAGCACCCACACCCAGTTAATATATAAAACTAGACAGCTCTTTGTTCTGAATGATTAAAAAAGAAAAAAAAAAGAAAAACTCCCACAGATTATTTTTGCTGGGAAAAAAAAATCTGCTCCTATAAGCGTCACACCTCATTAACCATTTGATCGAGTTCAAAATAAAGGCTCTCTTTTTTTGGCAGTGAATGCATTTTTGATTCAAAGTTAGTAACACTAACATATACTGCATCCCTTTGTGCCTTCATTAAAAGCATCTCCACAGCCCAGGAAATGCCAGGTGGAAGTTCATATTGTGACAGATCCTGCGCTCGACACATTCTTATAATTGTTATCTGCTCTACATCACACAGTTACCTTTGATATCTGCTGCACTCTCAGAGATGCTGTGCTCTGCATGCACGGGACCACAAACAGTTCTTAGTACACATCACCACATAACAGAAAATTAAATTTTCCAACCAAAGTGTGGATTGCACCGAGCACTAACGTTCTTTTAACTGTAAAACAAAACATTACACCCAAGAGTTTAGCTTTTGCAGAACATAGATTTATCTAAACCACTCACCTTTGTTTTGTTCTGTGTCCTTTGTGCACTCACGAGAAGATTTTTGGAGTCTACACTTGGCATGAAAATCAAAAGTGAATCAAAAAGGTCCCTGAAATTGTTCATATCGCATCTTTGCTTGCGCTAAATGTCTATTTTACATGTTTTTACATATTGCAGATAAAAGCTGTGAGGGCATTATTTATTGGAGTCTGTACTTCCATTTGCTTATCAGATGTCAGTTGTTTTATCATGACCTGCACTCACTGTATGTCCTTTTTTGTTACTTTGCATGGTTGTTCATATTGTGGCTGCGCAGACAATTCAGCAGTATATTGATTTGATCTCAGAGATTAACTGACTGACATGAAAGATATATGGAAATTTATCAATACAGGTGTTAGCAAACAGTTTCTGGCCTTCCTGTCAAAGTGTTTGGCTGTCTGCCATCCTGCTGAGGTATGATGTTCTTACTTTGACTTATGAATGATGAATAAAAGGGAAATAGTTTCAATCAGGTTAGCTCGTCCTACCTCAGAAGCCAAATTAAATACAATTAGAAGATCCAACAAAGGAATTTAGTTTATAATGATAACTTAGCAAAATGCTAAAATGCTATTTCATATGCTTGTAATGTTATTTCTTAACCTGTTGGAATATCTTTGTCTCTTGTACGATGGACAAAAGTAAATTAGCATTCAACAGATTCAGAAATTTCAAATACATTTCAATTAATTAAAAGTTTGCTGATAATTTCTTCCCTTTTCAGCAAAGCTACAATCGTCATTCATTAACCAGCAGCAGCACCCAGTTTTTTCTATTTTTTACTCACCTTTTTTCTGCTGGAAGGAGTGAGGCATGATGGGATGTGTAGTGGGAATCAGGTGGCAGCGCTGATTTTTGAACTGCACGCTCAGTTAAGGAACCGGAAGCGCCTCTGCTGTAGCTTGAAGAATTGTTTTCACCAGAGTTTTATTTGTCTGGCAAGTAGCTGGATGATCCGGGATGCTGAGGCAGACCGGTACCAAAGCCTCGCTCCTGAGTCGCAAGCAGCCAAAGCTTGAAGGGACGAAGCTGGAAAAGGGCACCGAAGCGGTGAGTTGTCGGTGATGGAGAAGCTCTGGCGAAGCCTCGTGTCTGTCGTTGTGGAGCAGGATGGGAACGCTTCTGGAAAGGCAGGCACGGCAGCGGGGCTGAAGTGAGTCAAATCCACTGAGCACGCTTCACGTTAGTGAAATGGTCCACAGGGCATCTCTGTGGCTCTCTGAGCTGATAGGCCGCCTGCACTCTAGCGTTCATTGATTGTAGCACTCACAGTCGCTCCACTTTTCCACGAATGCTAAAACCGTGGGGCAGGCTCAGTTTTGAAAAAAAAAAAAAAAAAGAGAGAGAGATTAACAGCCTGTAAAATAATCCCAGTTTTCTATATATATTTCATTTGAATGAAGAGTCTTAAATCCCATTAAGCCATAGCAGCACAAACCATAGACTAGCAGTGCCTTTAACATGGAGGAACTCGGGCCATCTGCCAGATCAGTTTTTCATATAGGGCAATGACACATTGTTTTATAAACAGAGCTTTTATACAACAGACATTTCAGTGTCCCGAGCATTAATCTACCTAAGCTTATCTCAATCCATGGAACTAGATATTGCTCTTTATAACTTGTCTACTGGAGGGGGTGTTATTACATCACACCAGCTGTCACTCCAACACGGCACGCCCAACAGGAAGGTCAGCAATGTTTCAGCAGGAGACAAAATTAGGGAGCAACGCCCTGACAGGAGTAAAAAAAACCCTGATATTCATCCTAAACTGTTTTTTTGTTTGTTTGTTTGCTTTTTGTCATAAGGTACTAGCAACTAATATATCTGCATCTCATTAAAATGTAATCATTTGATGGCAAAAGCACAACACAACTGGTGCTTGATGAGGTACTTGTGAGCACGAAATCCATACTGTTAAAAGCATTTTGCCAAATGCATGTGCATCAGTTCTAATCGTACTTGACACCTGATGTTGAACTCAGATTAAATGAATACACATGCTGTCTGTGCAGATAAGCTCACCTTACCGGGTAAGAACTCCCAAAGCTCTTACCATTACCAGCATTACATGCTGCACAGCTTTACTATGTCAGCTGCAGGCAGTGTGTTGGATAGAAATGCTATCATCTTTATGGAAAGGCGTCACGTGGCTACATCAGAATGTGCACTTCTATGAGCAGAAGAAACTAAATATCAGAGAAAAAGCAAAAGATATACTGTATTGGGCGTTTGACAGATCTATCCACGTTCAGTACGTTCATCGCAGCCACGGGATAATCCACTGGATGAGTGGACTAATATTCAGCCAATCCTGCTAAAGCCAAATTAGTCCAACACATTTCCATCATATTTCAGAATAAAGCAGCCCTAACAATCTGAGCTCTTGGGATACTGATGGCAAATGACCGGTGAGCCCTGCAGATCCCTGTGATCCAGGGATAAACTTCCCATGAAGAAGCCTAAGCCTCTTAAGTGATACACAAATGAAAGCCAACAACAGGTCACACCGACTCAGAGGAAAACTTTGATTACTGTACTGTCCTCTTCCTGTCACTGGCAGCCCCAGTGAGGCGGAGAGAACCTGGGCAGCATCGAAGGAACAAAACAATAAAACAACATCAAGACTAACTAAGGTCCAAGCGGTCACCCCCCCTCTTCTTCCACCCTGAGGCTTATAAGAGGATGGCTTCTGTTGAGCAGTGTATGAGTGACCTTAATCATAGGGGATATTTGGGTTTTATTTGGCAGCGATGTAACGCACGCGGTCATCACTGCGTTCGACTGGCAGGCATAAAAAATGAGAGGGGGGCAAGGTCGGTTTGCAAAGTGTAATCCATATCATCCCGTTACAGAGGCTGCACATGCCGGTCGCCCCGGGCCAAACAGCATCAAACACATTTTGATGCTGATAATGATGTCGGATTATGCTGTCATCTGATGTAATTTCGGCCTGCATCAAATTAACAAAAGAGGGATCAACCGAATTCTTTAAAAGAGGCCTTTTTAAGTTGTTGTTGCAACCTTCTAGATGCAAACTTGAATTAATTTCATGTTTATTTTTATCCAGGCAAACTTATACATAACATATTTCTAGCTTGGCCTTTCCCTTGGAAATATAAGATCATCCTCGCCCGCCACAGCATGCCTCGCAGTGATTCTTATCAAGACTTTATATGAAATATTTTGACCCTGCTCTGTCTGGAGAAAAAATTTACACCTGCTTTATTTTCCAAAAAAACCCCAATTTAATTAAAACCCTTAGTACTCCGAGAAGAGCAGCTTGAATTTGTAGATAATTACCAAGCCTATCTATCAAGTGTGTCACTGTCATATTAATCATTTTTAACACTTAAAGATCTGAAATGTCTGATCTCCCATAAACGGTCCCCAGCATTGCACCGGTGCAGTTTCCTGGAGCTGTTTCAGGATGTTTGTGTTTCAGATAACCTTTCTAAAGGGAGTCGACTGCAGGTAATTATCACGTAAGCGAAGGAAAATACCTGCTTGTCATTTTCTCTTACCTGCTATCACGTTTTTCACATCTGAAATCTAGCTCCACTAGCAAGCAGCCTTTGTTGTGCCGACATGGAGCTTCCATCGCATCCATGGCTGTCGCTATCAGCTGTAATAAAGGTCACAAGAGCCAAATATAGTGCTTTGCATTAGCTGGCATTTATGGAGTGAAGAGAAAATACAGTGAATGACACACGCAACGTGTGACAGGTGATCTGAAGTGACAGTCTGGGATTGTCTTTCTTCATGTAAACACACTTAAAAACAGATGTAACCACACTGTGATCTTCAGTATCAGGGATACAATTTGAGGGATTACCCCTCAATAGCCAAGACTGAGGTATAATTTGTTAGCAGAAACCGAGCCTCATCCCTCAGGAAACATATTAAAGTCATCTGGATAGCTGCTGTATTTATTTTGGGCATTTTCAGTTCAAACTGAAAATCATAATAATAGTTTTAAAGCCAACAAGGAAAAGCTCCTTATGTCCTTCCACCTCAGCTACTCTGCAGTTGAATTGCAGCCCATAGGTAAAGTGTGGAACATCTATGATGTGGATCATTATTGTGGTTTGGGCGGGAAGGGGGTCATACATGTGTGTTTTCTGAAGGAAATCCCTTTTTGATTTGTCAAAATCGCTAAATCTAAAAAGTGACCACAATAGTAAAAAGTAACATGGCCACAACTGTTATTCCAGAAACAAACTTGAAGAAGACACAACTGTAATGTTACCTTGTTACATTAGTATTATTCTAATTTGTGTAGGGGTTTTTTGAAGCTCAAAGTGACCATATTTTTTTTAAAAATAAGCTAGCGCTAACTAGCTAGCATCATTAGCAAGCTGCATTCCTGAACTTTACAGGTGCATTGCACAGACACTGATGCTACAAACTAACAGACTGATGAAACAGTAGAATTTCACTCACCAAAACTGAAGCACAAATCTCTTACAGGGTCTGTGCCGCACAGCAGCTATATAATTTAGCACATAACTGAATAAAAATGCTTCACAAGGCTAAAAGACCAGAAGGCCAAATTTCAGGTTCATTGCTGTTTTTGTTTGGAATCAGAAAGCATAAAACGGACCTTATAAAGTCAAGCCTTTTATGCTAATTGCTATTGTTTAACTGAAATACTGTGCTGCTGATTAGTTTGAATACTTGGTTCATCCTTGTGTGATAGCCAGGCGTTACTGGGCCAGTGGGGGAACCCTTGGATCTGTTGCTGCTGCGCAGCAGGGGAAACTGAATCGCCACAAAATAATTTCTAAAATGTATTTTTTGCTGTGAACTGCAGTGGACCTATTTTCTTTGTGCACAGAAGAGCTGGGTTGCTGATGCTGCTGCACTAACGGTTTGCTGCTCTCTGTGGATTTAACCCGCTGCATTTTTCAATATATGTACAGCTGTTACATGACCTATCATGGCTGCTGTCCAACCCCTATACTATAAATGTGGAATAAGACCAGTGATACTAAAGAGCATCATCAGATTAATTCAAACTGCTGCCCCTGACCTTGCTTACCATGGACATCACAGCTTAGCCTACTCATACTGCACTCTTTTAACTGTCCAGGACTCTCAAATGGCCAAAATGATTAACATTTAACTTATTATAAAATAAATTTCACAATCTAATTAACCAGGTAACACCAACACTTTATTATCTACATATTCATTACCTGATTTTATTTATTTATCAAATTCAAGCCAATCAGATGCCAACGCCAGCTCTTTCTGGCCATCTTAATCTTTTTAAACTTAACATTTTAAGTACTTAAATTTTTTTTACATGTTTTTCAAACTGCCTCTAGAAAATTATGTCACGCTGTCAGTTTCTGTTTCTCACAAATTTTATTTTTTTGTCTTTTATCCTCCATGATTTTCTATCCTATCAGCTTTTCTATTCTTTTACTGTAGACAAACAGCGTATGAATGATTAATGAGACTGTTGCAGTGAGGAAAATGTGAAGCTTTGCAGGGTTTCTGAGTGAACACAATGAACAAACAGTGACGTGTTGTAAGAATACTTTGGTGTATTAAATCCAGCTTTGTCCTGCTTTTGAGGTAAGTAATTACGATCTTTAAGCAGGCCTGAATGTTAACTTCACCTATCCTATTGTTGTTTAGTTTGGATGTTCTGTTGTTTTTACACAATGCCCTCAGATTTTAGGAATCTCCCAGTTACATTCCTACATGTTTGGAGTTTCACAGCACAAAAACAACAGCATTGTTTGTGGGCCGAACATGCTGGATCATCGTTATTACATCTGAGACAATAAGGCATTCCAATCTTTGCAAACTGAGCAGCAAAACAAACCTCCAGCTGCTGAATTCAAAAACTTGGAGCTGCACAGGATGAGCGTATTGGGAGTTGTTTTTGGAACAAGCAGTCGTCTCACTCGTCCGGCCTGTGCGACTTTCTCCTCTGTTTGCTTTTCTTTTCTCTGTATTTAGATGTTCATTATACACACATGACACCTCTGCACCTGACAGCCTCCAAACATGCTGGCATGTTGGATGTTGTAACTTTATGCAAAAACAAAAGACTCATTCTTCCTCTTGCAAATTAAAAGCTGTTCATTGACAAAAAGAAAAAAAAAGTTTCTCTTGTTCAGTCAAGTGCACGATAATTTTGCTGCTACAGACTTTTTTGTGTGGCACAACTGATTATTTGTGGTGGCAAGCACTTGCTAACTGTCATCACAGATGCAGAATTTCGATACTGTTCAACCTTGCTCCGGCCGTCGTCCTTCTGTGATCAAGCAAGAAACTTGCTTTAAAGCCAAATGCCCTCTATGTACAGAGCAAAAACAGATTAAACACCCCTGCAAATATATCTGATTTTTCTGCCAGAAACAGTCCCGACCACCACCTCCACTTCCTACACTTGTAAATATTTTACGGTTTGGCACGAGTCGCTGCAATAGAAAATCTTTTATATCAACAGTAAGATTGCTCCTTTGTGTGCATGCGTATGTTCGTTTATATCTTTGGTTTTTAAAAATCAGTTTTATAATTGTGTTTCACATTGTTACTGACACCATGCTGTAAAAAAAAATAGGTTTTTGGTTGATAATATCAGCCAGGCATTGTGCTTAACTGCTCTGCTGTGGGTGAGACGCTTAATCGTTTTCACTGGGGTGGGGTGGGGGGGAGAAGCCATGTTAAATGGTAAAAATCTCAAAAAAGATGATTTCGGGATACGACAACAAAATCCGGCTGCTTTAAACGCATTTCAAAGGTGCAGCGTGAGGCTCACAAGTATGCATCATTTATGCTAAAACCTTTGCTGTAGGCAGAGATTTCTCTGTCTGCAATTTTAATACATATTTACATGCTAAAACATAAGAATTAGAATTCATTAGTGTAATCTGAGGTCTGGATCTAGATCGGGAGTTGTTTGATTAGTAGCTTTGGGACATTGTTATTGTAGTGAGTGTGCCTGTCTCCTACTTTTGTTTTTCCTTATTTGGCATGACTCTGTAATATGGTTGTGCATGAGGACTAATCTCTGCTATCTGAGCTCTAATTAACAGAGCGTGCTTAGTTCCCAGACACATTTGTTGTTTTTGTTTCCTTTCTCCAAAGATCTCAGTGCTGTTTTTGTGCACATGCACTCCCTGCCTTCTGATAATGACTGCAGTCGGGAACCAAATGACATTATGTACAAAAACATCACTCCACTCGTGTTGGTTTCACTTGCCAGGATGTAACCTGCATGACCTCATCGTCAGCCTCTAATTCCTGAAAACGGAGCCTTTATGAAACTAGGGGTGCAGTATTTAGATGACAGTTGGTTTCTTGTTTTCTTATTCAGCACGCAGGCACTAAATAGATCCTTTCACTCACACTTTTTTGAGGAAGTACACGTCGCCCGTGCAGCAGCTGCCTTCGGTATAATGTTTGAGTTTCACCTACTTCAGAGGAAGTGGTGTGGGGGAGAAGACGGTGTTACAACCAGCAGATAAAACAGGATATCCGATGCTGGAACAATTGAAACGCTAAAACTCGACACAAGATTGTTTTCCCTGTTTGTTGTAATTCTTGTCTCTAGTTAAAATGAGTAAAACAGGACCAAGTTGGATCAAAAACTCCAGTCTGATGTGTCTGCTGTGCTGGACTCTGCCTGTGAGCGCGTTTCTTCCCGTATGTTGTGGATAAAATTGAAGCCCATCATGTCTGTGACATGCGTAGCCCCAGTCCCTAAGTGCCAAACATCAAAGAACCCCTGATTTCCTCTAACCAAGCATGTTAATTGGGGTTTGATTGATAACTTGAGTTCACAGGCGATGGCAATGTGTCATCTAAACTGTTCCAGGGTGTCTTTGTGAAATCAGCTTTAAGAGTGGAAGAAGAATTACTGGCGGGCCCATTAAAAAATTGCCAGTGTACACACTTGCAAATAAGCTGTCACACATTACAAATGAGATTACCTTTTGCAGTTTCCCCTGGAAGTTTGAGATGAGTGGATGCACGGGTGAGACACTAAAATAGCTCAAATCGCTTGGTTTTTATCAGCGTGCTCGATCTGCAAGCGCTGTTTATGCTTTCTTCATGCACGCTGAAAAAAGTATACTCACAGCTTGGAGCACAATGTAATCAGTCGCAGTGAAGTAAGAATTATGGGTGGAAAGATAGAGCTCAGAGTGAATGATTCCATTTTGCATTTGGCTTCCACAAAGATTTCTTTTAAATGTTTTCATTACCCTTCCTCGTTGAAATGAATCACCCCATCAGACTTACTTTTAACAGAGATAAGACAAACTATCTGAACGCGCTGGCATGTGCAAACACGACAGATACGCAGCGTCAATATTATGCTCGACAACAGTGCGAAACAGCTCTGAGAACAGAGTCAGGTGAAAAGCAGTTATTGTATTTGCATGCAATCACAAGCATGCAAACTAATTGTCTAGTTTGCATGGCAGAGCTCACTGAGGTCAGACAAAGCTCACATGAAGCGAAGCCTTTGTTGGACGCCTGGTGGCGGCTGGCTCGTGTTGGACATCAGAGGCGGCGGCGGTTCATTTCAGTGAAGCTGAGGATAACGAGTGCTCGGCTATTATGAACTACACAATGCTGGAGTAATATTCAAATAATAGTATTTAATAGAATAGTTTAAAAAAAATGTGGCATGCCATTAGTGACAAAATATCAGTTGGAAGCCTTTTTCGTGGCAGAACGAGAGGACTGGTGCTAATTAAATAATTACATAGGCCCTTATGTGGATCATAACCAGCTTTAAAGATATTAGTTTTTTTAGCAAACCTTTTTTTTTAAACATTTGGCTGTTATGTACATGTTTTTATGAGTTTGGATAATAATGATGATGATGTCTCATCTCTTTTCATTTTCATATAACTCACTTATCTACATTACTTAACAATAAAAAATTTAGAAAAGGTATATAAAAAAGGGACATTATACAAGGATATTAGAAAGCTTAACAAGGTTTCTCAACGTCAGTTCACAAACGCCGTACTGAAGTTGTGTGTTGAAAACCCAGCCTCAGTACAAACATGCTAATTGAATTATTTAACATCGTAGGGCACCAACAGGGGAAATGCCATGTTATACGCATTTCACTCAGTCACAGTATTGTGAAAGACTTACTTACTTGTGGCATATTTAAATATATTTATAAAAACATGCAACTTTACTTTGCAGCATTAAAATTTTCCTTCTACTTGGACGCTCAAATCCAAAATCAGTATAAAGGTCAAAAGGTCAAATAAAGATAATATAATTAGTAGCCCAGTTTCATCCAACCGGATGGTTTAGGATGAAGGGCCGCTGGAAATTAGCACCCCCCCCCCCCCCCCCCCCCCCCCATGTCATTTGTGATTTTGGTGAAGAACTTTTGTCCTTAGAACTGATCTCAGAGCATATTACGGAAACTAGCCAGCCAACAATTTAAGGCTTCAGTTTTTGCTTGAAGCGATCCAAAATTAGTGAAATTTGGTTATTTTAATTTCAGCATTGGCACGCTGGTTAGCACAGTAGCCTCATAGCAAGAAGGTCCTGAGTTCAGTTCCACCATCAGTCTTTCTGTGTGGAGTTTGCATGTTTTCCCCGTGTTTGCGTGGGTTCTCTCCAGGAACTCTGGCTTCCTCCCACAGTCCAAAGACATGCAGTTAGTGGGGATAGGTTAATTGAAATCTCTAAATTGCCCATAGGTGTGAATGTGAGCACAAATTATTGTCTATGTCTATGTGTTAGCCCTGCGACAGACTGGTGACCTGTCCACGGTGTACCCCGCCTATTGCCCCGCAACCCTGAAAATGGATAAGCAGAAGTGAATGGATGTATATTTCAGATGCATTTTAGCCATAGACCCTATAGACAGATATATATTTGGATATAAAGAAAATTCTGGAAATGTTGTCAAATAAGCAACAAAAAAGGCTTCAAAGCTTTCAGTGTTTCAATGTTTTATTGAGAACAATAGGTCAAATTACTTTTTGTAATATGAAAGAGGTTACCATTAGGAGATCACAGTGCAAAGAATAACTTAATATTTCCATATTAAGGAAAAATATTTCAAAGGAAAAATAGTAAAGCTTTCTCTCAGGGTCACAAGTTAATGTTACTGAACATATTTGGCAGGTTAGTTAAATCTTGTAAAATAGATTTTGATAGTCATGGGACTTCCTGTTGAAATAAAGGTCATGAATAAAAAAAAGGTCTTCCAGTAACTTCAAAACAATGCACTGTAACCACATTCACTGTTGTATGTTATACTGTATCCATAACAGCTGCTGTTGTTATAGTATACACTATAACAAAGGGCCTGTTGCAAATGCTTCACATGCACAAAATCACAAATATATGTTTGAGTATATATTCGATTCTGTTATTACAATGACACTATAAAAATGGGATTTTTTTTAAAAACACTAGTATTGAACAGAACCATCTTTAATGCCACTGTTGAACTACATTAACATAAACTGTGTAGGATTTATACTCATTAGCTTTGTGTGAGCTCTTACAGGTATTTACATTTACAGGTAATTATTTCTGTCAGTGTAAACTGGTTTTAGTCACATGCTTCATATCTTAGTATCAATATGACAGTGGCCAAAAACACATGTGCGCTACTGTGTAAACAACAGTTTGAACAGACTGAACACAGAAGTCATGAAGCAGCTATGAAACAATTACTCAAACTGCTCACTGTGTGACACAATCAGAGCAAGCACTGAGGCCTTTTTAACGTATGCAGACTACAACCCAAAATGCACTGGTTCAATCTTCTGCTGTCACTCGTCGATAAGTAATATTTCTTCATACATCAGTAATATTTATTCTAATAGTTAAGAAAAGAGTCGCCGAAAATAACGAGCGCTGGCTCATTCTCATGGTTCCAGAAGGCAGACGGTGCGTGACAGGACATGCGAGCACTGCAGCATGCAACACGCAGAGTTTGAATTTGAATCTGTTCAGATTATAAAATGTACCAATTCACACCTCACTGGTTGAATGCTCTAAGTTAAGACTGATACTTGCTGAGCTTCTTCCGTTTTAATCAGCACCTTGAATTTGCAAAGTCATTTGTCCGCTAGTCTTTAGCAGGTACCTTAACAAAACCTTTTGGAAGTTACGGCTTGTGAGACAAGCAGAAAGTCTCCTGTTAAGACCAGCTGGACACAGTGCTGCACAGTTTATTGCATGGCTGTTAAAAATAGATTGTATTTCAGACATGGGAAGAATATGGGAAACATATATGCCATAAATATGCACAACATCATGTAAAAGTCAAATTATTGGAGATTATGTATCGGAATTTCGGGAGCGGGACCACGCCTCCAAACACGCTCCTTCCGGTTGTCATCTATATAGGTTCCCCCCCAGTTCTGCAAACTGTTCATTTTCGTTTACGTGCCCCACCCTCCCTCCCTCCTTGTTCTCAATTCTTTAACTTCTTCACTCCTATTTAGTACATGGGGATCTGCCAGGCCCGCGAGCCGTCGCCAGTCCTCTTCGAGGCCTTCCCCAAACCGCAGCTCAATTCATGTCCAAGTGTTCACCTTTACCTACTAAAACGCTGTCAAACCTAAAATGAGGACGTGGGCCCAGCTAGTGAAAAGAATGTAAATCATTAAGCTAGACCCCTGTGATCGTGTTAAGGATAAGTGGTACAGAATGGATGGATGGAGTGTGAGTGAGGGATGTGTCTCGACTGCAGGCAGACCAGTTTATTTTATTTCTCTTTTAACTTAATTAATGAATTTCAGTCATTTTTGTGTGTGTTTTGTTTTTGATCAGCGCCTGTTGTGTTAAATATGCAATATAAATAAACTGACCCATGTTATGTTGTAATAAGAGTAAAATATGGTTTGCCACCATCTGAATGGCCTCATATGTTGCACTAAAACCTGTGTATATCGTTCAGCACTGATGGTGCCCACACAGATGTGCGTGTTTACCAATGCACCTTCTTATCACCGTGGATGCTCACTGTGTGCTGATGGCAAACCCATTCCTTGATAAATTTATTTATTTTAAAACTCTTTTTTTCTTTTTTGGGGGGTGTAGTTCTCCGTCTCAGTCCATCTTAAATGACCACAGAAGGCAGCAGCGTTTCTGAGCCTGAGGGTCTCTATTTTTCTTTTGCATGGTAGCGTTTAAATGACATCTGCACAGCAGCGATGTTCACTGCGAGTTATCAGAAGTGTGTCTGAGCAAATGTGGTGATTTCCTGTCAAAATCCTGTTTGCTTTGCCTCATATGGATGCTGTGAATCTTATAAAGACATAATATATCATGGGAATATGTAGTTCTACATTTGAGAAGTGTACAAGCAGACATTGACAGAATGGTGAAACTGCACGTATCCTTTCTTCTAAAAGCCAAGCCTTAATATCTATGGGATGATATATCTTTTTTTTTAAATATCTATTCACGTTACTAATTAACTTTACTAGTTATGAGACGTTCTACTTGGTATGTTACACAATCTTTTCAGCCTTTTGTTGGCCCTGTCCAAAGTTCCAGACACTAGTCACGCTATTTGGCAGCCATGTTAATGCATCTGGGCAACTACATGTTTTAAAGCATTATATATGGTTACTTTAATTTACTTTACTTTAATTTTTATGGAGTTTAAAAATTACGTGTATGAAAAATGCTTTAAATCCTTGCTGTTTCCCCTGAAAGTTGAATATCTTTTTACATCTTTGCGATTGCTGAATTCTTCCAAAGATTTCAATTTAGGATTCTTGACTGCCATCTCTCTTTATTATAATGTTGCTGCCTTGTTTGAACTTTATAAGTCATGATGAGCTTATATACTAAAAAAACACACACGTTTCACATATGATATATATATCATATCAGATATATGTACTGTGTTTATTTTGTGTCTAAATTTAGTTCTTTACAATACAAAGAAGTATATCTTAGAAAAAATAAATAAAAATGCAGTTACACTGACAGATATGCATCACAAGTCACAGTAGCTCTACCAAATGACACTCATACAAAAAACATTCTTAGTCGAGAAAGTTTCACTTCCTGCCTGGTTAAACCAAGAAACAACCTCAGGGTCCAGCTTTAAGTCAGCTCCCATGTTAAAATGTCTAACTTTACAGCAGAAATAAACATGTTTACTGCCTGATACAAAAAAAACCACACCTTTGGTCTCCATGGATAATTTCCTCCTTGATAAAAACTATGAATTTTCATATAACTCATCCATCTAGAATCTACAGTTATGAGAATAGCCACTTTGACTGACAGGTGTGCATGTAGAAGACGCTGACTAGGCCTTAGATCCTGTAAATGGAGTGACCAAACTGAACTGCTGTTAGTGCTGTTAGTGGCTTTTGGAGCATTTTTAATAGAAAAATATTGTGACTTTATAGGTTTCTTAATTTTCACTAATTAGCAGGTATCTGTGTGTATCTGTATTGCATCCACACAGCTTATGAATGATACTTAATAATGAAGCTAGTTAGCATTAGCTGATAACTTTGCACTCCATCCTGTCATCCAAATATGCTCATTTGTGTTTCCAAAACAAATAAATAGAAACAAGAATAACATAAAGGTGGCCAAAGTACTAACAATAGCCAAGCCCATCTTTTATGTACAGCATATACATGAGGGTTGAAGTATCGAAAAACATCAAAGGGAGGAGAGAAAATATAAAAAGGTAACTTTAGCTAATGCTATGTCTTCTTAAAATCCCAGTGCTTCTATAATAATGACCCAGAAGATCACAGGTCTTCCAAACTTACAAACTTCCAAACTTATTGTTTGGACCTCTGGCTTGTACCTCCTGTCACATCTAATGTCTAACTTATGTGATTACCTGTGACAGGTTAAGTAATCATCTCACACTTTGCAAAGGCATCCCGTGGGCTGGACTGGAAAGCATTTGGAGTGCTGGGCCCTGTTTCAGGAAGCCGGTTTAGTGGAAAAACTGAGTAAGTATACCCTGAGTTAACGAAAACTCTGGGTTTTCGGTTTCACAAAGCGAGTTCAGCTGAAGCCTGAGTGAGTCACTATGACGACACACGCCGTGAAGCTAACCTGCCCCCTAGCAGGTTTACTACAACTAACCCTGACTGTCTCCGCCCCTTTGTCGGAAACCTGACAGTAGGAAGTGTCGGACATGGCGTGTCCCTTCCTTGAAGAGCCAGTAGATCGTGAAGCCCAAATTCTCCGCAGAGCTCTCCGCCGGGAGAGAGTGATTCGAGCGCGTTTGGACATTTTATCATTTCCTGATGATTTTCTGTGCGAACGTTACCGTTTCTCAGCACAATCTATAAGTTATTTGAATAACATCCTCAGGCCATATATTACGCATGTGACACATCGCGGACATGCTCTCAGTTCTGTACATATTATTTGTATTGCACTTCGTTTTTTTGCAAACGGGAGCTTTCTGTATAATATTGGTGACGCTGAGCACGTTTCCAAGGCTACCGTCTGTCGGGCAGTCAGGAATGTTACAGTTGCACTGAAACGTCTCCTGTACACGTCTGTGGTGTTCCCCGGTCATAGACCCACAAGATTCATCAAAGAGGGATGCCACAAAATTGCAGGTATCAGGATGACCAAAACTTAATTTATGGTGTGGTGATACTTGGACTACTACTTAAATTTTACATTTATTTTCAGGGTTCCCAGGCGTGATTGGCTGTATAGATGGCACTCACATTCCAGTCATTGCTCCTTTAGTAAATGAAGGAGACTATGTGAACAGGAAGTCTTTCCACAGCATTAATGTACAGGTACATAGTTCCCTGTAGCATTTCAAACTAACAAATTATTTTATCATAGTAATGGATGCTAATTTGTGTTCTCTGCACTGTGAAGATCATATATGATGCTGCCAACATTATCACAAATGTGGAAGCCAAGTGGCCAGGCTCTGTCCATGACTCACAAATATTCCGTGAATGTACACTGAGCACAAAATTTGGACATGGTGAGTTGAGAATACTTTAAAATATATAAAGACCAATTGCTTCAGGGACATTTGAACTGAAGTGTATCCTTCTGTCTTAGGAGAGTTCACTGGCTACTTGCTTGGTGATAGGGGGTATCCATGTTTACCCTATTTGCTTACCCCTTACCCTGACCCTGAACCGGGCCCACAGCAGCGATATAATCTGGCTAATTGCAGGACAAGAGCCAGAATTGAAATGACTATCGGAATGTTTAAGGCCCGGTTCCAGTGCCTGCAAAGACTCAGGGTCACCCCAGAAAGGGCATGTGACATTATTGTGGCATGTGTGATTCTTCACAACATTGCCACAATTAGAGGAGAACACTGTCCTTCTGAACCAAACATCAGCAGTGATCCAAACCATGAACATCCTGACCCTCCCACGGACATACAAGATGGAAGTGCAGTCAGAGACACCATATGTCACAATCATTTCTTTTGACCCATCACCTCAACATGTTGAAAGAAGAATAAACAGATTTTTTGTTCAACTGGCTTTATTGGTCGCCTGTATTTCCTGTACACAAAGTATTAAAAGATGTAAACCTCATAAAGTGTCTCTGTTGCTTCCTCCTCTGTAACAGCTGTCAATGTTTCTTCATTATTTTCCTGTAGTAAAGAAATAAACAACATTGCTGTTCTACTGTACACTCATATAATCTGTGGAGTATTACTCACAACTGCATGTTGGTCTGGCTCAACAGGAGGCTGCACCAGATGCAGTACACCACCACCATCAACTGATAGAATATGAGGTTTATACAGGTCACTTATAACTTACAAGGGACCAAATGGCAATTAACAAACATAACAATCACCTTACACTTCATTGTCATTATGCTCTCAAAGACAACCAAGACTGAGGGAAGGCAAAATCAGTAGGAAAATAACTTCACTACAAAATAATCCATTATGGTAAAGAGTTTATCAAATGAATGAGTAGCACTGCAAAGGTGACTGTGAAGAAAGGATGTATGCACATCATGTATTATTTTGGATTTACCCCCTATGTAGGCACTTGTGTCTTGCGGGGTTATTGACTCAGAGGATGTCCCCGCAGAGATGCCTTCGGCCACAGGGCGCCCACTGTTTTGGCTGAGGGCCAACTGCTCAGCCTCTGTGAGTGGTGGTGGTGGAGGACCCCCACCTGTTTTTCGGGCCTCCGCTTTTTTTCTGTTGGCTATAACGGGCCACATTTGAGCATACAGAGTAAGCAAATATGTACTTGTAATGTGCTCAGATAATTTCAATAAGTGCTTACAGAAAGAAAATTAATGTAGCCTCTAACTGCAATTGATTTACATGGGACAAACAGACCAAGCACTATGGCTCATAATACAATTACACCTTACCTGTTTGGACTATATTTTTATATTTCATTTTTACTTGCTGCCAGGAACGTTTGGGGCCTGTTGGGTTGCACCTGCGCTCACATCACATCACAAAATAAAATGTATAAAATAACAAATAAAATAACATATGATAAAATAACGTGTTAAATGGGTGGAAATCCCTCGATCAATGTTTAAATTAACACTCACGCATTGACTCTGTCGGCTATGTTTTGCCATGCATGCTCCCTGTCTTTCGCAGCTGTGGCTGTGTTACTTTTTTCCGCGGAATTTGCGTGTTATCGGCATATGCTGCCATCAGAATTTCGGCCTCAAGCGCTGTAAAATACATTGATCACGCCTTCTTTCCCTCCGTCTCCATGGTGACTCGCTTAATCTGTGCTCCGCTTATCAGGGCTTTATGTATCCTCGTCCGCGCGCTTCACTTGGGGTTAAAGCAACTCCGCGTTGACTGAACTAATTGTTATCAGCCTTTCTGAAACCGAATATTCCGAGTTGGACAGTTCGGGATTACTCAACCCTGCGTATCGTTTTTCACTCTGAGTTTTCTAAACCGGCTTCCTGAAACAGGGCCCTGGTTCTGGCCCCCATGTTTCTTTTGTAGTGATACAGCCCATGAGAAAACCTGGGATAGAATCTAGGCTGTCCCATATTTTGTATTGTCGGCTGAAGATGAGCTTGACAAAGTTTTGTGTTATTTTTTAAACATTTTGTATTTATTTGTTTTTGGTGATGTCAGATACTAACAGGCAGAGGTTGTTGTTTCTGCAATATGACAACAACACCTCGAATAAAGAGAGTGAAATATGCAAACAAATACCACAAGTTAAACCGGACCCTTATTTGGAGGGCCACTTCTGGCCCCCAGGCCACATGTTTGACACCAAATCACTGCACACTCTTCTTTCATTTACATTTTAAGGGTTCTAAGTATCGGTACGTTCAATTTTTCAGTATTTATTAGGATGACATTTTATTTGAGGAGAAAGCCTCCAGCGTGGACCTTTGCCTGACTGCAGCGTGCAGCTGTGCGCACAGACCGGAGATGTGTGCGCACTGAGGGCCGTGCTGTTTTGGCCTGCTGCCTTACATGGGCAAACCTCTGAACTGACTCAGACGAGCTGGAATTTCAGCGTGACGTCACTGCCTACAACTCTCCCAGAATTTGGATCAAGTAGTTTTCACTGTTTTTGGTGGGATTTCAGCCCCTGTGTTAGGTTTCCTAGAAAGCGAGGTAAGTGAAACTATACGTCGCACCTTTTCAAACATACGGGCGGTTTCCGGTGCAGTTTGACGTGTTGCTGTTAAGAACCCGGCTCTGGAGCAGTTCGTGCTCACTTTGTTCGGCCTTGTTGGGATGTAATGTGGATTTTACTGCAGCTCGGACGGGTTCACAGTGAGGGCGTGGACTCTGTACCAGAGCCCGGGCCGGTAGGACTGTGACACGGGGAAACTAACAGAGCTAACTTGTCGCTAGCTAGTGCCGAGCTGGACTCAGTCATGCACAGAAAACACGTTCAAACACTGTGAAGCGGCTCATTTGGCTAAACGAGACTCGGGGCGTCTCTGCGGGGCTCCTAGATTTAGCACAGTGGTTTACTGCAGAGCAATGCGGAAGACACCAGAGCCCCCACAGAGCCCTCCATCAGAAGGGAAACATGTCGCTGCTTTTTACTTTAGAGCGCCCAGAAACTTCCGTTTACTAAAAAATAGTTATTTGTATCGTCACTGTTGCTGCTTGTTGGACTCGTTTGCCTCGAATTCGCCACGTTGTTCGAGTACTTTTCATAGCCGCGTGTGTCACAAAGTAACACATCTGTGCTTTGTTGGCGTTATTGCTACAGAAGTATCCTTCACAGCAGGGGAGTCAAACTTTTTAAAGGCGAAACAATAAAAAACAAACAAACAAACCCAACAACAACAACTATCAATGCGAATCTGTGTTCTCCACTTTGGAAAGAAGCCTTTATGTTGTCGCTGATGACGTCAGTGACAATTTTGACTGTACTGTCAGGTGACGGTACTTTTGAGCGTGGACACATTTTTTTTCCGCTTTAGCATAAGCGCCACCACCTTATAACGTCTATGCATCCCACTATCACCCATCCTAGTTGGATCATCTAGTGGGCACTTTGAGCTCAGTTGGGGGCCACTCGAGGGAAAAAATAACAAGAAAGAAAATAAAGTTTTTACCATACACCACTGTCAGTTCAGTTCAGTTTTATTTCTATAGTACCAAATCACAACAACAGCTGCCACTAGGTGCTCAGTAATGTAAGGTAAAGACTCTGCATTGATAGAGAGAGAACCCTCTGTAAGTAAGCACTTGGCAGCAGTGGGAAGGAAAAACTCCCTTTTAACAGGAAGAAACCTCAGTCATAACAAGACTGGACACAAGGCAAAGGGGACAGGATAAAAGACAGAGAGCTGGAGATTAAACTGATTAAATGCGAAGTGGCGAGAGAGTGGTAAAGAAACACTCAGTGCATCATGGGAAACTTCCAGAAGCCAGGTTTATTGCAGTGTAACTAAGGGAGGGTTCAGAGTCCCCCGATCTAGCCCTAACTACGTGCTGCACCAAAAAGGAAAGTTTTAAAGTGAAACTTTTAAAGTAGAGAAGGTTTCTGTGTCCTAAATCCAAACTGGAAGCCTGTTCCACAGAAGAGAGGTCTGAAAATGAGAGGTCTGTCTCCCATTCTACTTTTAAATATACTAGGACCCACAGTAAGCCTGCAGTCTGAGAGTGAAGCACTTAACTGGGGGGGATGATACTATGAGATAAGACATGGCCCAATGATCCATCATTTTTTCATCTATTACATTATTTAAATGAAGGAATATAGTACAAAAGTCAATGTTATGCCTGCCTGCCATGGGGATTATGTTGGATTTATGGTTTTATGGTGGTGACACATTGTAACTGCAGACATTTATGAAGTCCAACCTTGTATGCACTTTCATACACATGTATCAGTGCAGCCTGCATTCACTGCAATTGGCCTTTTGGCCACCACTGTCGTCTGCTACGTGTTTCCAGCTTCTGCCGCCATTTTTCCCATCAACTGGAAGAGAATGAATCAACTCAAAGAGACAATTAGTTTGTCTTTCGTAAACAACACAGTCAGGCATTGGTGTAGATATTTATTGAGACTGGGAAGCTCAAGTGACTGTTTGTTAGCCGTTTGTGTAATTATTTTACAGTTTGGAACTGAATGTATCAATCGGTCAGTTTTCTAATGCTTATATCCGGGTCCTGGGTCACAGAGGCAGCTCTCCACGCAGAGATGTCCAGACCTCCATCTCGCAGCTACCTCCTCTAGGCTGTGGTAGGCTCTGGTACTGACACTTAGACATAATCTCCACAGTTTGTCTTGGGTCTGCTCCAGAGTGTCCTTCCTGTAAGATATCTGAAACATTTCACCTCTGAGGTGTCCAGGAAGCACTTGGTCAGTTGTCTGAGCCACTTCAACTGACTCCATTTGATGTGGAGGAATATCAGCTCTGCTCCGAACCACTTCTGAGAGACTGAGATCCTCACCCTTTTTTCTCTAAGGGAGAGCCCAGACATCCTCCAGGGAAGGCTCATTTCTGCTGCACAGACACAAACTAGGCAGGTTAAAAGTCCAGCATCGATCATAATGAATAAAAATACTGCATCATTTCTTCTTCTTAGAAGCATAAATGAAAGCATTTTATGATCATGTGTGATTGCCTCTCTATAGTCCTGTATTCCTAATCTTCTGTTGCAGCACCAGTTAAAACTGTTGCCTGTCATTCCAGCTGCATATCTGTTTTGTGATCATCTTTGGGTGGGATATATACTCCTGTTATGACCTGGACAAAATGGATGAATAAATCTGCTTTGCATTCCCACATAAATTCCTTCTAGATTGAAGTTTTGCAGTGCATAAAAACCAACAAAGTGGAACTTTAAAGGCTAAGTCCCACATCTACTTCTCTATAATTCTGCTGTTGTATGGTTTGACAGGATGATGGTTTTAAAATGCAGATGCAGTGTATGTAAGATTGTTTCATGGTAAATGTATGGGTCTCTGCTTTTTACATTGTGTGTTTAACAGCCTTTTGAAAGGGTTTCAGACTCGCATAGTCACAGGTGACGCAACATCTCCAAAACGGTTGTTAACTGGTGTTGTACATCAATAAAATATGAAGAATTAGTTTACCCGACTAATATTTGTATCGGTGACTGGACAGGGCAGTAACATTCAGTTGTCAGATAATAAGTCATGCACATCCATATAGTGTACAACAAGCCAGGCTGTAAACCAGAGAGGAGTGCTTGTGCAAATAGTGGCCAGAGATATGGACTTTTCCCTTGCAGATATGTTTAAAAATGTTTGGTCTGTTGACGTAACCAGTACTGAGGCAATACCTCCGTATTTTGCTTCAAGATTTCCTCAGAAAGTTGACTCAACTGAACCCTTTTATACCTAAATGGATCTGACGTCATCTTCCTCTTTGTGAGTGAAACAAGAATCTTGGTCCAGGCTGTAGGTATTGTTCTGCCTTGGAATGAAAAATAAATCTCACTTTCTTCTTTAAAAGACTGAATTCAAACTTTGACTTGGATGTGAATTTCAAATCAATAACACCAAGGTCCCTTGGGAGAGCTGTCATCAAACTGAATACATCTGCGTCGCTCCGACACATTTTCTACTCAGGCAACATTAAACGAAACTGTCTTTAAAATCTCTAGCTAAAAAGAACTCGTTTGACAGCGTTGATGATGTTAAACTTAAAAGATGAGTGGCTCTGCTGCCTTTGAGCCTTGGCCCCCCTGGTAGTTTTAGTCAAGTTATTCCACTGTTTGTGTTTCTTGACATATTTTAATGAGAATGTCCTTCTCTGAAAGAAACGGCACCAGTTTTTCATACTCACACAGCACCTCTTTTAGAAAACACTACCTCTATAAGCTGTGATAAACCAAGGATCTTCTAAGGCTGTAGATAGTTAATTACAATTAGTGTTGTTATGAATGGCGGTTAGCTTTGGCAAGCTGATCCTGGGTTCGAATCCACCATCAGGCCAGAGCCTTTCTCTGTGCAGTTTGGATGTTCTCCGTGTGTCTGTGTGGGTCTTCCTCAGTACTCCGGCTTCCTTCCACAGTCCAAAGACAGCTTTCACTTTGGGTTCTTGGCTAGCTTAGTGTTAGCATTGGTGTCTGGCTAGCCTAGCGTTAGTATGTTCTCTGGCTAGCTAAGTATTAGCATGGTGTCTGTGCATAAAGCCGAAGTTGTGTTAGCAGCTTAATGCAGCTGTTCCCGTCCTTTATTCAGTTTCCACTTTACAGTGGAACCCCAACTTACGAAATTAATTCATTCCCGAGGGTCTTTCGTAAGTCGAAAATTTTCGTAAGTTGAAGCACCCATTGCACCTTTTAAGTGAGGCGATGCTGAACGATAGGCTATAGGCTAATTGCTAACTAGAACAACAATAAGTCGTTCAAGTGGAACAGCGAAACTCAAGTACGGAAGCCAAGGGGTTGTCACATGATTTGGAAGGCATTGTAGGCATTGTAGGCTCAGCCAATCAGAGCCCGCAGATTTCGTTACACGGGCATTTTGCCGTAACACGGGCAGAAATATATTGCCGTTCAGTGCCTTCGTAACTTGAATTTTTCGTAATATGGGGTATTCGTAAGTCAGGGTTCCACTGTACTATCACGCTCCTGTCCTTTTGTGCAGTAAAAAAAAGTTATGTCCATATCAACATTGTAGACGGCGTTGCTATTTCCTCCATGCCCTGTGAACTGAAATCATTGGATTGTAGTGCAAGTGCAACAGGAACCACTAAGCATCAACAGGCAGCTAGACTAACAATTCCAAGGAACTGAACTACTAGATTCCTGATTCCCATCCCTAGATCCTGAAGGACATTTGGATCTGAATGGGTCAGTGATGTTTTCTTGAGTGGCTGAAGACACCATCTCCCAGTTTTTCATACTCCATACATTTCTGAATCTGCATCCAGATCTTAATCAACTCAAAACTCATCATTTAAATTTGGGTCGATATGAAACTTCCTTAAAGGATGACGAATGGGTTTATTGTTATTGCACAAAAAACGATAAAATTGATGCAAATATGTTAAATGAACACCAAAGATCGCCTGGGACCGATAACAACACAGTTCCCCACCAGCCCCATGATGCAACCTACACAGCATAGCATAACATGTCTGTGCCTGTTTAAGACTTCTGCTGTTTTCTCAGCTTGGGGTGTGACATGTAGTGGGCTGGTTTTCCCAATACTCCTATCTGACTCTTATTTAATCCAAAAGAATCCTGTAGGATAATTCGGGGTCGTCCCCTACAGCTGCAGGGCTCCTTCAAAGCTAAAACCATTTCGGGGGGATTTTTATTTTGTAAGTACTTGCGGTATCTGTTTGATGAATTTTATTAGTGTTGATTTCAGATAGAAATACACACTTGAACCCAGACAATGCTACTACTAATAATGCAGTCTACGGTATATAACTAATGTCCATTCAGCATAACATTTAAACAAAAAGTAGCATAAAGGTTGAATTTTTATATCTCATGGAGACGCAAGTCATCAGTTTGCTGTTTAATGTAATGACATCTTTGGAAAATCACCATTGATAGTTTTTTGGGTTTTTTTCTTTTTCTTTTTCTAGGAAAATAGGTCAAAAACAGAGTTTTTACAGTTCCAACAAGCTTGAAAGTCAGTATTTGGTGTGACCACCTTTATTCTTCAACACAGCCTGAAAGCTTTCAGGAAAGCTTTCCTGTTGTTTCTTTAAGTAGTATTCAGGAATAGTTCTCCAGGCTTCGTAGATGGATGTTTCTCCCTCCCACACTGTTTCAATAATGTTGAGGTCCAGGCTCTAGGGAAGCCAGTCCGTGACTGATAGTGTTCCATTGTGTGTTTTTTCTATTCAGGTGTGATTTTATTGCATTGGCAGAGCGTTTTGAATGAAGCTGTTACCAATCTTTGAAAATAGTGGATCAAAACTTTACTTTTCTATGACAAGTACAACATCACTGGCTGAAATGGAGCCCCAAAACATGACAGAGCCTCTACCGTGTTTTATAGATAGCTGCACCCCATTCCAAGATGTGCCAAGATTTAATCTAATCGCTATTTAGGAATCACCTTGTTGGTGCAAAATACAATTTTATTTCCATCCATTTGTATGGCAAATGTATGAAAAATGCCAACTCTTTGGCATTTTTCATGGATTCTGCAAAAGAAATAGGAGCAAATGGTGTTTTTTTTGCCACAGGCTTCCAGTAACAAAGTCCCCAAAAATACAATTTAAAAGTGGTTCTTTGCTTTTATGTATAGACCCAACAGCAATCCATCCATTTAGTTTGGTGCCGTTCTTATCCTTGAATGATTCATAGATCAATGTTAAGTAGCTTAATAAACAAACAACCAAAAATCATTCATCTGAAAATGGTCAGGTACGAGGACTGGACTGAAAATTAGTAAAACAAAAAAATGTTGAAGACCTTCAGAAAACCCTGGAAACCTTTGCCCTGGAGCACTTACATATCATACAAACACAAATACATATCAAAAGCCAAATACTTTATATATTAAAAGTACCTACAGAAACCTTTTTAGTTAGCATACGATGGTATGACCTCCAGATTTAAAAGATTTGATAAATGTGATGGATCAGATCTCTGTGCTGTTTTAACTTTCCAAATTCGTCTGTGATGCCTCACCAGTGCACCATGCAGATCTTGTTTGTCAGTAACTCTTTCACAGTTACACAACCAGATCCCATAATTATAGAGCGAGCAAGCTGACATTATCAGTAGATAATATAGTTTAAGTAACTCATCTGATAAAAAGCATGATATGGATTGCGTAATTTCTTGGTTTGACATGCATATTAGTCACTGGTAAATGGACCAAAACCAGTGTAAAATGCAGCAATACAGAAATTAGCCCTTGTAAATGTGTTTGTAGCATACATATTTTTGCCCATGTGACCTCAACCTGGATAAGCAGTAGAAAATCTATGTACAATTACCATGAATAAGAATTAGTATATAAATAAGTTACCGTGTTAATTATTCCATTATTACAATCTTCATTCCTGTTGGCTAGTTAATAGTTGTTGTTTTTTTAAGCTTAAAAATGTGTGTCACAGCCCGTCTTTGGTTGCAAGATGATTTTAATTTTGAGCCTTGCAGTATGACTGTTTTGGAGGGACTAAAATATTATCACAATTTTTTCACCCTTTTATCTTTCAATTCAGAATTAGGTTTTAGCCTTTTTTTTTTTTTTTAAGTTTTGCTCCAATTTTGGCTGGATAAATTGGACATTCAACATTTTTGAAACCATCAGACTTCCATCTGATGGTTTGGTACAATCAGATGGAAGTCAGATCAGCCAAGCTCATTGAACCTGTCTGCTGGAGTATGTAGTGTCTTAAATTTGACGCCTAATCCCTACAAAGTAATGAGATGCTTTGACTTGAACACATGATGGCCAGTGCAAACAAATTGGTCCTTCACCTGTCAGGAGTGCATTTATATTAAATTTTAGTCTGTTAGTTCTCTCTGCTAAATAATTGTTGTGCTGTGGTGAAATATTTTCTGCGGTGTCACTTGTCAGCATTGTTGTTCCCGCTCTACATCTTTGCTATGAAGTATTGCTCCCAGAGGGGTGACAGGTGTTTGACAGACTCAAATTTAAATGGACAACCAGCGCTTAGGTTCATGCACGATTTATAGGAAGCCTGCCCAAAGTTCATCTTTCTGCTGATGAACAACACAGTCATGGAAAAAAAAATGTGTGTGAGATGACAGGACCTACTTACCATGCCAGTGTGGGTCCTGCATAGCACAATTAAAGTTGTGTAATCCATTTGAGTAACACTGAGGATTTTTTTTTTTTATTATTTCTCAGTATCAACAGACTTCAACATACGGCTTTCATCGTCTTCCAGAAACACTACAGCGACGTCAAAGTGGAGAAAAAGTAAGAGAGCTTTTTTGCTTTGCTGAGTTTTACCTTTTTACATGTTGCTGTGTTTTCTGTCACGTGGTTCTACAGGGAGTGCAGAATTATTAGGCAAGTTGTATTTTTGAGGAATAATTTTATTATTGAACAACAACCATGTTCTCAATGAACCCAAAAAACTCATTAATATCAAAGCTGAATGTTTTTGGAAGTAGTTTTTAGTTTGTTTTTAGTTTTAGCTATTTTAGGGGGATATCTGTGTGTGCAGGTGACTATTACTGTGCATAATTATTAGGCAACTTAACAAAAAACAAATATATACCCATTTCAATTATTTATTTTTACCAGTGAAACCAATATAACATCTCCACATTCACAAATACACATTTCTGACATTCAAAAACAAAACAAAAACAAATCAGCGACCAATATAGCCACCTTTCTTTGCAAGGACACTCAAAAGCCTGCCATCCATGGATTCTGTCAGTGTTTTGATCTGTTCACCATCAACATTGTGTGCAGCAGCAACCACAGCCTCCCAGACACTGTTCAGAGAGGTGTACTGTTTTCCCTCCTTGTAAATCTCACATTTGATGATGGACCACAGGTTCTCAATGGGGTTCAGATCAGGTGAACAAGGTGGCCATGTCATTAGTTTTTCTTCTTTTATACCCTTTCTTGCCAGCCACGCTGTGGAGTACTTGGACGCGTGTGATAGAGCATTGTCCTGCATGAAAATCATGTTTTTCTTGAAGGATGCAGACTTCTTCCTGTACCACTGCTTGAAGAAGGTGTCTTCCAGAAACTGGCAGTAGGACTGGGAGTTGAGCTTGACTCCATCCTCAACCCGAAAAGGCCCCACAAGCTCATCTTTGATGATACCAGCCCAAACCAGTACTCCACCTCCACCTTGCTGGCGTCTGAGTCGGACTGGAGCTCTCTGCCCTTTACCAATCCAGCCACGGGCCCATCCATCTGGCCCATCAAGACTCACTCTCGTTTCATCAGTCCATAAAACCTTCTTGAGATATTTCTTGGCCCAGTCTTGACGTTTCAGCTTGTGTGTCTTGTTCAGTGGTGGTCGTCTTTCAGCCTTTCTTACCTTGGCCATGTCTCTGAGTATTGCACACCTTGTGCTTTTGGGCACTCCAGTGATGTTGCAGCTCTGAAATATGGCCAAACTGGTGGCAAGTGGCATCTTGGCAGCTGCACGCTTGACTTTTCTCAGTTCATGGGCAGTTATTTTGCGCCTTGGTTTTTCCACACGCTTCTTGCGACCCTGTTGACTATTTTGAATGAAACGCTTGATTGTTCGATGATCACGCTTCAGAAGCTTTGCAATTTTGAGACTTCTGCATCCCTCTGCAAGATATCTCACTATTTTTGACTTTTCTGAGCCTGTCAAGTCCTTCTTTTGACCCATTTTGCCAAAGGAAAGGACGTTGCCTAATAATTATGCACACCTGATACAGGGTGTTGATGTCATTAGACCACACCCCTTCTCATTACAGAGATGCACATCACCTAATATGCTTAATTGGTAGTAGGCTTTCGAGCCTATACAGCTTGGAGTAAGACAACATGCATGAAAAGGATGATGTGGACAAAATAATCATTTGCCTAATAATTATGCACTCCCTGTAGAGCTTGGTTGGAAGGTTAAGTGTACTAATTTCCACACTAGAAACGTAGGGACTTAGTCCTGGGTCTGAACTTCATGTTCTACCATAAAAGCAGCATGCCCACAATGAAGCTGTAATGATGGGCTCAGTGTTAAACAGTACAAGGAGTTACTTGTTAATCATTGTGTTCCTTCCAGTGAGGATTCCTATGAACTTGTTATTGCTCTATTATCTTCGTGAGCTTTTGTACATCAGGTGTAATGTCACTTATCAGCAAGCCTTAGTGTGGAGACAAGTGAGTCGTGCAAATGCAAGAAAAAACTTAACATATTAGCCGCCACTTCCAAAATACATCGCAATCTCCAACTTGTTTTGGTAGTGGATGTGCATTGTGGGTAATGTAGGCATTACGAATAAAAAAGAATGCTTGGAATCATCTTAACTACTTCCACAAAGGAGGCTTATGTTTTTGGTAGCATTTCTATATCTTCAAGAGATCAACTTTTCGAAAAGTCTTGTGATTCCGATAACTGGAAAATGATGTAGGAGCTTCAGATTGATACCATAGATGCATCTACCAAAAAACTCAGAGACCTCGACCTCCAGGTCAGGGTAAGCTTTCTAAAAATCTTGTATATTGTGATAACTTGAGAACAAGACGATAGCAGATATGGTGGACACACCTTTAGGTTCATTAGGTTCATCCAGCACAGACTTGGGGAATAATTTTGACCATAAAGCATATCTTACAAGGTAAACCACTGCTTCCAGACAGTCTTCCACTTCTTCAAACCAGTAAGCGCTGCAGGCGGCCTTGTGAACTTTTCTTCCTTCAGATAGATCTTGTTGACTGAAGCGTGTCTAATAATTGTCTTGGATTGAGTTGAACTAAACAACAAGTGACTTTGGGTGTTTATGTGGGTGGAAAACACACCCCAGTAAAGGAAAGTGGTGAACTTCATAATCAAAATGAATGTTAAAAAAAAAGTGATTGTTTTCTTTTTATTTTGTTTGCATGATCATTTTCTAATGATGCCAAAATCAAGAAAAAATCGGACTGTCATGGCCGAATGCTGGTTGTAGGAGTCTTCTCTGTCCTCTGTGAATTGCAGGGTCATTGTAACCAACACCTGTGTCAGGTGGAGCTCCAACGTGTCAATCTCACAAGGCTGCAAAGCAGAATCGGGATTACCATCTAAAGTCCAGGAGGGACAGTCACTAGACAGGCAGCTGATTTTTGCTTTGAGATTTATCATCAAGTATTACTTAATGATTTGTTTTGGAAAGCTTGGGTGCGCCTCCGTGCTGCCACCTGATGCTTTCAAGTTTTGTGCAAAGACTGAAGTTGCATCAGACTGGCTTATAAGCGCCTTTACGTCTTTGCATAAATGAGTCGTGAAGTTTTTAAGGCTCTTCTGTGTTTACATTGCAGCTGCCTTCTCGTGAGGCCCCATTTAGCAGTCTCTTTTAATATCCTTCCAAACATGCACTTGGAGTTCAGCTTCCTAAGAAAGTAATGCAAATGCCAAAAGAAGGGCAGAGCTTTACTTTAACCTTGTAGACCCTTCATATCACAGATGTCTCAGGTGCACATTATTTACATATGTGGCATTAGAGTCAGGGGGAAAGCTTTGACTTCTCATTTAACTGTTCAGACTGACTTTGAGTCAGATTTCTATGAAGTTTGTTACAGAAAACGATTCCCCGCATTAGAAATGAGGGAAGCAAAAACAGAAAATGACTGTATCTTGAAGTGTCAGTGAATGGTCTTCTCCTGTGGGATTTGAATGAAGTGGGCTGAGCTGTTTCAGGAAATGAGCACTCTCAAGCCAAGTTGCTCCTCAATACACTTCCAGTCCATGCAGGGCGTTGTAATGTTCTCTTCTACCGGCTGTTTAGCGGCTGACCTATGGCACTCGTGGGGCGTAATCAGACTTTAATTACACCCTCTTAATCACTTGAAGACAATCTGTGCGACAAGACCGCTCCTCACAGCACGTGGGCTGTTTTTACCTGCTAATCTGGCCCTGCTTTCCTGGTTAATATGGAGTGAATTATATTGATATTCACTTTATTCTGCATTTCTTGGACATTCCTGTACTTTTGAGGCCGCTCATTTTTTCTTTTCTTTCTTTCCTTTTTTAAACTATATTCTCTTAAATATAAGAGCAAGCTCACACTGTCACCCATCTTAGGTCAGACTCAACCAAAAACAATGTGAAAAGTCTCTACAATCATCATTATTATTCCAAGTGAAAGGTATGCACCGCAGAACTGGCTCCGTGGAGTGACTCTGGCTCACAGAGTATGGCATTCCAAGCTAAAAGCAAACCAAACTGATATTGCCCTCCAATACCGTCTTCATATTTTCTCCATATTTGGAAGTGTTTACCTCCTCATGATGGTTGACAGAGGTTGGATGAGGGGATGTGAGTCATTTCAGCTGCACAAGGCTTTCTGGGGGTGAGAGGAGTCTTCCAAGTCACTGCCATTTAGTGAAGCTAGCAGTTTGTGTGCCTCAGTGATCTAAAGAGAAACTGTGAGTATCATTATGTGCTTAATTTATAATCTAATCACTTGAAAGGAGCTTAAGTAGCAGTTTCACACATGTATTTTTTTGCATATAATGCGGCTGCTTTTGGGAAACCTTTTATCATTATTATCATAATATGAAAAGGTGAGGGGATCGATTTGGATTGTTTCTCTGGCTCACCAGATATTTTCAGAAAATGTTTAAAAAGTTCAGATGAGCGCAGCGCTCCAGTGACACATTTTTCTTACTGCGAGACTGACTTTGTACGCAGATGTCTCAGTTATGCCAGAAAGTTAGAGATGAAGGTGAAAAATGCAAAAAAAAGTGTTATGTCTGACCAAACCGAACACACATTTTTGGGGCAGAACTTTTTAAATAGCCCAGTATGTTTTCCTGTAGCTGTCCTGTGGTTGAGTGTGAGTGAGTGAGGGGCAGCTCAGGTCATTGAAGAATTCTGGTTTTGCAAACAGCCACTCTTACTGATAGCTACACCTTAACAGGTCTGACCTCCCTCCTGGCTCTTACTTTCACACTTCAAACACTTAATGGCAGCTGCCTGGCAGTTTTTTTCCACTTCACAAGTCGAGCAAGAGGTAAATGATTTTACTTTGCTGCGAGGGCTCCGGCTGCTGATTTTAGTGATGGTGTGGTCTGATTATCTAATTACTTCTATCTCTAAATTACACTGGGACTCTGTAAGCCTTTTAACCTGAGAGATAAACTGCCTGCGTAAATGTTTCCTTTTAATTTGTGTTTTATTACATGCCACTGAAAATATGTTTGAAATGATTATTTACACCGTTTAATGTTACAGTGGGGCAAAAAAGTATTTAGTCAGCCACCGATTGTGCAAGTTCCCCCACTTAAAATGATGACAGAGGTCAGTAATTTGCACCAGAGGTACACTTCAACTGTGAGAGACAGAATGTGAAAAAAAATCCATGAATCCACATGGTAGGATTTGTAAAGAATTTATTCGTAAATCAGGGTGGAAAATAAGTATTTGGTCAATAACAAAAATACAACTCAATACGTTGTAACATAACCTTTGTTGGCAATAACAGAGGTCAAACGTTTACTATAGGTCTTTACCAGGTTTGCACACACAGTAGCTGGTATTTTGGCCCATTCCTCCATGCAGATCTTCTCGAGAGCAGTGATGTTTTGGGGCTGTCGCCGAGCAACACGGACTTTCAACTCCCGCCACAGATTTTCTATGGGGTTGAGGTCTGGAGACTGGCTAGGCCACTCCAGGACTTTCAAATGCTTCTTACGGAGCCACTCCTTTGTTGCCCGGGCGGTGTGTTTTGGATCATTGTCATGTTGGAAGACCCAGCCTCGTTTCATCTTCAAAGTTCTCACTGATGGAAGGAGGTTTTGGCTCAGAATCTCACGATACATGGCCCCATTCATTCTGTCCTTAACACGGATCAGTCGTCCTGTCCCCTTGGCAGAAAAACAGCCCCATAGCATGATGTTTCCACCCCCATGCTTCACAGTAGGTATGGTGTTCTTGGGATGCAACTCAGTATTCTTCTTCCTCCAAACACGACGAGTTGAGTTTATACCAAAAAGTTCTACTTTGGTTTCATCTGACCACATGACATTCTCCCAATCCTCTGCTGTATCATCCATGTGCTCTGTGGCAAACTTCAGACGGGCCTGGACATGCACTGGCTTCAGCAGCGGAACACGTCTGGCACTGCGGGATTTGATTCCCTGCCGTTGTAGTGTGTTACTGATGGTGACCTTTGTTACTTTGGTCCCAGCTCTCTGCAGGTCATTCACCAGGTCCCCCCGTGTGGTTCTGGGATCTTTGCTCACCGTTCTCATGATCATTTTGACCCCACGGGATGAGATCTTGCGTGGAGCCCCAGATCGAGGGAGATTATCAGTGGTCTTGTATGTCTTCCATTTTCTGATGATTGCTCCCACAGTTGATTTTTTTCACACCAAGCTGCTTGCCTATTGTAGATTCACTCTTCCCAGTCTGGTGCAGGTCTACAATACTTTTCCTGGTGTCCTTCGAAAGCTCTTTGGTCTTGGCCATGGCGGAGTTTGGAGTCTGACCGTTTGAGGCTGTGGACAGGTGTCTTTTATACAGATGATGAGTTCAAACAGGTGCCATTCATACAGGTAACGAGTGGGGGACAGAAAAGCTTCTTACAGAAGACGTTACAGGTCTGTGAGAGCCAGAGATTTTCCTTGTTTGAGGTGACCAAATACTTATTTTCCACCCTAATTTACAAATAAATTCTTTACAAATCCTACCATGTGAATTCATGGATTTTTTTTTCACATTCTGTCTCTCACAGTTGAAGTGTACCTCTGGTGCAAATTACTGACCTCTGTCATCATTTTAAGTGGGGGAACTTGCACAATCGGTGGCTGACTAAATACTTTTTTGCCCCACTGTAAGTAGCTTCTGCCTTTGTGGGAAAAACTTCTCTGAGCCATGGGGGTCAGACACGTGACCTTTTAGGGTGTCCTGAGATATCTGGTGACAGATATCTAGTAGGGCTGCTCAGTGATGGCAAGCATTATACATACAGTGAGAATCCAATTATTTTCTAATGTAATAATTCTGATAATTGTTAACTTGAAATTTTAAGTAACTGAAAAGCAGACTGATTGGCTTAAACCTCAAATGCGTGTCTATTGCAGGAACCTTATGAAAGGAGAATCAAAAGCCCCGGCTTAGGTGGTAGTGTTATTTATTTTAATGATAGTTGTAAAGTGGCATCAATATTTATAGGAAAATGACCTAATCAGGGTCTTTTTAAGAAATTTAAGAAAATTTTAAGTCTGTGTTATCTTGCTAAGCAAAAGTTTATATATTTTAGTGGAATTTATGACTATTTAACCAATAAAAATGTATTTTTTCCCTTGATTTTCCTTTGGGGGAAGGACGAAACCTCCTTGGGGGAAGGACGAAACCTCCTTGGGGGAAGGACGAAACCTCCTTGGGGGAAGCTCTAAAATTTAAGCAGAAAAAACCTCAACCAGATTTATAATTATCTTAAATAAATATTGAGCTCCAGCCCTGGGCTTTTTTGGATTGTGAGCCAGCAGGGAGTGAGCGTTAGGGGGTTTTATGATGTTTTTATTATAAACAAGCTAAAACTCTTACATGGGTACTGTAAAGAGGGACAAACAGAAGTTTCTTCAGTATTCCTATTAAGAAGAATGAGATGGCTGATCAGTTTTGCTGGTTTAATAAGCAGTGACACGTGCCGATCACGGTGTTACATCAGTCTTTAGGGGCATCTCTAATACTCTTAAAATGACTTAATCTGGTCTCGGTCTTCTTTGCATATCCTTAATTTCAAGATGCTGGCGCACCCAGATTGGAGGAGATAGCGTGTAGTTTTTTTTTCTTTCTCTAAAGTCAAGTCTTCCAAATGAATCTCGTCAACAAATTAAGGCATGATTAACAGGAGCAATTACACTGAGGAACCAGCTGAGTTGAGGAGAATCAAGCTAAAGTGGAGGAGATTATCTTTCCTATTAACGAGAATCACTTTAGGGTTTGATTGCTTTCTGTTTTTCTGTTGAACTCCTGTTTACTCTGTAACTAATGATGTTTTCTTTACAGCCATTTTCCTGTGCTGCTTAGACCTTTAGAGTGCAGATCAAACTCACACGTTTGGTGCGGCTCCTGTTTTCTCCTGTGGCATCAGAGATGATGGACGTGACATATTCAGGAATTAGTCAAGCTTTGGAACTTGTGCTTTTTGAGGAAAATCAAAATACGCAAATCTTTATTCATATGTCAGAATGTGTGTGGCTGGGCATCTTGATTTAGGGGTTTTCCTCGCAGCTGAGGCTGAATTTTCTTTCTCTCGCACTCGTGCTGGATAGAGTGAGTCAATAAACAATCTCCGATGCATTATTTTTCAGGACAAGTCAAAGCTTTGGCCGCACCCCTCATTTTATTGTTGATTTGGCAGCATGCTGGTGGCCTTTATCATGTTTGAACACCAATCATCACCTCAGTTTAAGGTCTTTGGCCCTTTGAAGTAGGTTTTCCTCAACACTTTGCCTGCATTAATTGTCCGCGTTTCCATTGCAAAACGAGGCCCGCACCCTGCGCTTACTGTTGTGATCCACCTTCTTGTTTGGCAAGTTGTCAGATTTGTGTTGACTTGTCTGGGCCAGGCATACGCCGACATATTTCATAATAATCGAGTCTCCAACTTTTGCTTAAATTTACTGTGTTTCGGTTTTGTTGTAGAGCTCAGACTTTCCCTCCGTACGCTGCCAGTGAACTCTCGGCTCCCGAGGCCTGTGGCCATGAATTGTGTTCTCTTAAGTTCAAGTTTGGATTTTTCCGCAATTTGTTAGATTTAGTTTGCCTATAAATTTAGAACAAGAGCGGTCAGTGTGTGCATACCTCTACCTCTACCTAAACTGAAAATTCACTGCACACCATGCAGGAGGAAAACTGGACCCAGATTAGCTTGATATTTAGAACATCACCATGATGTGTCCTTATTTAAATCGGATATTTATTCCAACTTAAACGAGTCCAGTTTTACTGGTAAACGATTCTATCCTAAAATCTCTTCATACTGATCCAGGTTGACTCAGAAATGTCATCAATTCTATGTTGGGCCAACTGCCGTCTTTGACAGGATCTTCCTTTTTCAGAGGTAAATATTACCATATAAAAGAAGCTCAATATATGTTGGTACTTTTAATTGATCATTTACAAAAAAACATTTGAAAGAGAAGAAAAAGGGGGGAAAAAAGAAGCAATTTAGGGCTTATAAATACAGAAAACTCCAAAATTTGACTCATCAGGGCGAGCTGAAAGGAAAGAAGGGAGGCCCATCTCTAAAATGATTTATTGAAACTACTTGGGTTTTTTTTTCTTTTAAAGGCGCTGTTTTCTGCTTGAGTAGAACAAAACAATGTCAGATTCCCTCTCGTGCTCTTGCTGCCCTTTGTTTTTGAAATTCCCATCTTTTGTTCTATTGATTTTTCCTACTGGTTTATACTTTCTCAGTTTCTGGAACACAAAAGGGACTCGCTGAGGAGCAGGGACTTTTTTATGGAGGCATGAACCAGTAAAAAAAACAAATTTTTTTTTTTGATCAAACTATGAAGTTCCTGAAAGGGTTCCCACGGAAGTTCCTCTTTCCTAAAATGTTTTCTTGAGTCCAGTTTCAGACGTCAACATCAGCCTTTAATTCATATTTTCTCTGGCACGTCTGAGCAAGACTCTTTTTCTAGCCATGATTCCTTTTGTATGAAAACTGTTTCTATTAGTCTTATAATAAGACTTTAAGCAAGTGTAGCTTAGGGTGGTAAAATGGAACATAAAAACACTGGTGCCTATATAATAGACAGATGTCATTAATCTTATTCACATATATAAGTGATGGTCATGATACTCATATGATTCATCTTGATTCCCAAAGGGGGTGATGAAGGCTCAAAACGTGCTGGAAAGAATGACATGAATTAAAGAGCATTAAATCTTAACCTCCTGCCCCCTCCTCGTCTACTTCAAGGGCCTGCAGCTCAGAAAATATTCATAAAATGTGGGAGAATTTCTGCGCTTTGCAGCGCAACAGAACAAGTTTTTGTTTCTGAGCAAGTTGAGGTGAGAAGTCCCGATTAGATTTTTCGTGGAGAGGAGCCATCGTCATAACAGTAAATATTTCACACAGTAAAGGACGAGAGGTGCCCCAATCGTTTAGGATCAGATGCCACTAAATGATTAATCTCAGATTAGACAGAAGCTCGAGGCTAATGGGACACTTTACACTTGCTTCGCACGCAGTGACAGATGCTGGCCTCTAAAGACCATCAAATTACTGAAGCATGCAGTTGGCAAAACACGGGGCTGTTAATGAGGTGCCAGAACATTTCAACTCCAAAACATAAAACAGATTGAAATGATGACAGGACGAAGAATTCAGATTTTACCTTTGTATGCTGTGAAACCAAGCGATTTGAAACGCTTATTATTAGCACTGTAAATGACCTGAAACTTTAACCAGATTCAGACTCATACATTTTGGAACTTTTTTTTTTTGTGTGTGTGTAAAAGTCTGTTGTTGCCCAGAAGTTGCCTTTTGTTCTCATAAAGTCAATGAGACTGGGGGAAATACCATAGCATAAACCTCTCTTTTGAGGTTGATTTAAAGTCGAGGAGGAACTGTAGACACGAGAGGAAGTGGTTGGTAAAACCTGATGTTTCAGAGTTTTGTGTTTGGAGTGGATTTCAGTGCTCTTTGCCAGTGTTTGAGAAGTTAAGGCAGTGCTTACAATGCTTAATTGACTGGGAAGAGTTGTGGTTTTCCATTACGTCAGGCTTGGTACAATTCCTAATCTTACTGTGTCATTTTAACTCTGACTGTGGTGTCAGCAGTTGAAGTTTTACCCCATCACTCCTTGAAAGAGCTGCATTTATCAGTCTCCAGTGCCCACTTGGCTCATTGGCAGGATTAATTGGCAACAAGTCCCCCGTGGTCCAGGAACGTAGTTACCTACTGACCCAAATCATTATCCTGACTGGAAGCCACTGTCTCCACCGGCTCACACCTGGGACTGAGTCTTCACGTAACCTCGCATTTGTCCCCGATGCACCCGTACATCACGACTTCAGTTTTCTGTATCTGCAAGAAACAGGCTGTGTATGCAAAACGGAGGCGTGACAGGTTATTCGTTACCCTCAAGGCCATTTTGTGGTACTTGTATGTAATGTTTTGGGATTAAGCAAATATATCTTCTGATTTTGACTTGTGATTTGGGGCTTATTCGTGTTAGCGTGGTAGCTTCTTTTCAGGAACTGATGTACTTAGATTTCAGGCCATATCTTTTGCAAACAGGGTTTTCCCCTATTTGCAACAGATATGAGGTGTTTGTTTGAAGCAAACAAAGCTCTATCAGCTGAAAAGGATGTTTGCTTTGACAGCACAGCTTTGACAGATTGGAAACGTGAGTGTCTGCTAAAGCTAGACAAACCCGTAATGAGTGTTGTTGTCCTAGCAGAATCATAAAAGTTTTACAGATGTAATTGTTTATTATTGTTTTCAAGAAAAGAAATGTGAGAAATTTGTAAAAGAGCCTGAAAGCATCTGAGTGAATAGATGACTGGTTGTCAACTGTTGAGATGACCTTTACCTGACATCCGTGGGAACATGAAGATCTCTCCATGATATGGATCCAAACAAACACATCCTAGAGAAAAAAATCCTGCTGAAGGACTTTCAGATATAGCAAACAATGACATTTATTTACTGTAAAATTATTAACATTAAAATCTGCAGAGAATAAAGTCTCATAAGTTATGTAAAATCAAACAGAAAGACAACAATAAACTCCCTAGCTAGAAATAAAATGCTACCTAGTATCCAATTTCATAATCGTTCAAAGCCAAACTTAATGGCCTTAATTTCCTCAGTGTACTATTTTTTTTGTGTGTGTAGATATTGTAGAATATGAAAATTTTAATACTATTTAAACTAGTGCTGTCAGCGTTAATCTCCTTAAAATGACGTTAACATCATAACCACATTAACGCGGCAAATCACCGTTAGCGAGTTATCGCAGATTGCCCTGTGCATGGGGCTGCACAGCGCTAATGAGCTAACCACGCTAATGCGTTGACAAGCTAACTGGGCTAACGCATTGGCGAGCTAACCGTGCTAATGTGTTGACGAGCTAACCACGCTAACGCGTTGACGCCGTGCAGCCCCACGCACGAGGCGATCCGCGCTAACTCGCTAACGGAGATTTGCCGCGTTAATGCGGTTATGGTGTTAACATCATTTTAACGAGATTAACGTTGACAGCACTAGTTTAAACATTTTAACAAGCTCACTTTGAAGTTCTAGTCCAACAATCCAGTTAAAAAAATGAATAAATAAAAGAAAGAAGAAATGGCATCTAGAAAGTGACCTTTGCTGTGTATTTAAAAATCACCTCAATGGTAATTCTTTATTTTGTCTGGTAATAATACTGATTGAGCTTTATTGGATTCTGAAAAACGATATAGCAACAAACATATACATTTAAAAATAAAATGCCATGGCTTAACTAAATGGAAAGCATTTATCCGCAGAAATAAGAGCAGTAATGCAACAAGGTTCAGACTCTAAAGTACCTTTAATGCTATTACAAGTATTTGGGAAGAGGTGGAGGGAACTTCCACGTATAACATAAAGAGAAAGCGTCTCTGTGGGTCCACATTTGCATTTACTTGCACCATTCACATGTCAGATATAATACATGAGGGGTCAAAGGGTATGCTCTAGGTCTTAGTGAGTTGGCCTAGAATCCGCTTGGTTAATGGATTATCCAATTTTACATTATATACTGCTGCGTGCAATGCGAGTTTGGTAACAACGTGTGGCCTCCCACGGCGCTCACATAAAGCGCTTTCACGTAATATGGCTTTGTTGTTGTTTTAAGCTCCCTGATAGGTTTAAGCTCAGGGTGAAAGGGGGCCTTCTGTGTCAGGTCTGAGGTCACTTTTGTTATCATCAGACAGATCCAGTACATTAGAAGTATTCCCTAATCTCTTAAAACCCTCTGCTGGCCCAACTTTCATTTGTTGTAGAAGGATCAAATTAAAAAGAGCCATATTAACCAAAGCCCTAAATTTGTTTTGCCACTTTTCAGGGATTGCACTTGTTGGCCTCGAGCTCTAGTCTGTGTAAATGCAACTTTTTTCTGATGCTGATGATTAAAGTGTTGCGAAATAAGCCTTGGGCATTTTTCTAGTATCTAGAGTTTATCTCTAAGAAAAATGGTTATTTTCAAGTTTTGGTTTTAATAAATATGATGAGACATCAGTATTTGTTTACAACTAAACTTTTTTTTTTTCCCGTCTCCTTTGTGGAACGTTAGTCTCGTGTGGTTGAACAGTGAGAAGGGACAGGGTTTCTCTGTTGACACAGAAAAAACTCTTCCCACTTCTTTCAGAGCAGTTAAGAGGACAAAGGTTTAAAAACAGTGAATATGACACCAGTGTTTGTAATTTGATGGACCATGGAGGTGTAGTACAAGCTGACCTAGAACATTTGATGACTCATCTAAATTCCCCCCCCCCAAACATTCAGTCATTTTTTGATATATTATGAAAATTTCCCTCTTATTTTAAAAAGTCCCATCACTGAAAGCCAGCACTGTCTGGCCCTTACTGTTTGCTTCTCAGGTTGCTATTGTGCCAGTTTTTTGACATCATTTAGCTGCTTGTGGCTCTCATCGCACGGTTGTATGGTCAGGCAGCATTTTTCCTTTTTATTTACAAATCCTTTGAAGCCGATGACACACAAATGCTTTCAGTGTTTGTTTGTTTTTTTTTGTGTGATTCTCACAGTGCTCTCAGCTACTCTAAATATTTGGATCAGCACAGCACTCATCACTGTCACTTCTCCCTGACTGACTCATCAAAAATAAGAAGGCTGGGATTTATGATATCGATACTGGCAACGATTTTGGAGGAGAAACTGATCCTGGCTGTCACTCATAAGCCAGTCTTTTATGATCTAACATTGAAGAAGATGTTTTTGTAACCTATAAACAGGAATAGCTGTGTTCTGGTTTCCTCTAGCATCCTCTTCGCTCAGTGTGGCTCTGAACAGACATCTGCATGCATGCCTTTTTTGTGGCTCCATAGTCTCGCCACTTAGACTGCATATTACAGCCCACCAACTATACATGTGACATTCAGGTGAACAGGAAAGACTACTTGTCCATGGTGTCTCCAAATAGCTGTGTTGATGTGTAAATGCCACGTAAGTTTTTGAGAGCCCTCATTATTTAGGTCTCGTCTAATCCCTTTTACTTAGGCATCAGTCACACGGCTTGGAGACCAGTTGGCATCCCCCCGGCAACCAGTAGTTGCAGAGAAAAATGTGTTTCCGTGGCTGTTTGGCAACTGGTTGCTGGAGTTTGTTGGTAATTGCTTGCGTAACATTGGTCACAGTGGATTATGTGGTGCAGCACCGAAATCCTGCTTGTGATTGCTTTAGCACATTGCTATGCTTGTCTGTAGTTAGTATAGAAGACCTGTCACTCTGTTTGCTTGCAAACACTCACAAACTACAAACTACTAGTGGTTCGAAAGTGACCAGTGCTACACAAACAGGAAATAAAAGTCATTTGCCTTCAAAGTAGAAGTTTCACCTTTTGAAATGTGTTTGTTATAACTGTTATTTTGAAGGTGAATGTTCTGCATTTGTGGTTTGTGTCACATTTTTCATGTTTCACTGCTGCTCCGTGGTTAGTGTTTTGCAGACATTTCAGTGTAAAATACAGGCGATTGTGGCAATCTACCTGCAACCAAAGCAAATGGTGTGAGATTTTTTCCCTTTGTCACTGAGGCCTCACACCTTACAGCAAATCAGTGGATCAACATTTCAGTGTGTGAACTGCTTTGACATAAAACATCAGATCTTAGCAAACGCTCTACTTTGCATGAAGCAAATCTAGTGTTTTTGTGTTATGTATATTTACATGTGGTTTTACTGAACATATTGGTTTTAAAAGGTCTTTGAGAGAGCCCTCCAGCTCCACAGATTTTCTCATTGGGACAGCTCTGAGCCCTCACAGATTTATCAGAGACGCATGTAAAAGTCTGAGAGTCTGTGATGGTGGACTTGGGACTGGTTTGTAGGGGCAAGTAGGGAACAGGAGGGAGGGACGTGCAGAGATGCAGTTTTCCATATGCAGCATGGTTGTTATTATATTCAGCGTCTAGGGTTTCTGTTTGAAACATGCAGGTATAATCAGGAGAACAAACCAGTTAGTAGGCAAACAACATATACAGGTAACAGAAAGCTGGGAAAGGCTGGTCCCTGCAAGGCAATATTAAACAGGCTAGGCAGGTGGGGGGATTAGGTAAAACTTGGTGGGGGCAACCTGTGGACAGGTGTGGAAAATTCCCGAAAGCAGAGTAGAACTATCCAGAAAACTCTGAGACTTTAGAATGTGTCTGTACCCGAAGATGCACTTATATACAGGTGTGACCAAAATTCCTTAAAGAAAATCTCAGTGTGAACGAACAGCGTGTGCATGTGAATTTGCAAGTGATGCAGACTGACATGAGCACAAACAATTTTTAACCTGCCGGCTCCGTAGCACAAAGTCCGTGCAGAGGAAGGCAAAGACCCGTTTAACTCGCAGTGAGCAAGCGGGTGTTGTCTGTCCCACCCTCGCCTAAATCAAAGAGACCGTTTTCGTCAGTGAGGAGGAGTCTGAAGTGGACCATCTAGTGTTGTGGAAGGGCAACTGTTGACAATGTGCTGACCTCATTGATGTTTCAAAACACACTCGCACACCAGAAGTGTTTTACTTTTACTTCTGCAACTCCGAGCTGCAGATGCAGCTCCCCTCATTTGTGCACCTTTATTGCCGAGATCAAAGGAAGTGACAAGCTCACTAAACAAAAGTCGAACTGGGTTACAAGGACAAGCAGTTAAAGTCATAAAGGCTGTAAACAAGATCACAGTTTAGTCTGATGATGTTGGCAGTAATCTGTAATTGCACAGGAACATTGTGTGTCCGCACAAATATGACAAATGCAGTTAATGTTAAACAGGAAGTGGGACAGTAATCTGTTGTAGACAGCTCGCGTTGTATTTTTCCTGGTACATTTTGTTTACTCTTCAAGGACCCAGCAAAAGGTTTGTATTTTTGAATTCTATCAGTGAACCTTTATGTAATTATACCACAAAATGTGCAATTACAAATTCAAACCTGGAGCTGAAGTCTGTAGTCTTATTTTTTTGGTCCACGTGAAGCTCTCACGAGCGGTTAACATGTCAGGTATAGAGCAAAGAAGCCACTTGTTTCCTTATCGAGGTTATTTTCCCTGCACTTGAGTCTGCCCTCGGGCCTATTCGTGCAAGCCCACTGGTCCTGAACTGTGCCTAGTTCAGAAAAGGGTGCCGTGCGCTAATTTAATCTGAACATGGCTTTCACTTTGCTCTAGTGCTGGAAAGAAGTGGTTATAAATACACCATAAAGCCCAGGAAAAAGGGCAAGGTGTTTACAGGGATATGTATTTTTCATTGCTTTGGTCTACCTTTTCGGGCTGTAAACATTAAGGCCCAATCAAGTTGTCCGTTGTAGGAGCACTTAGAAAACATGTGTCCACAGAGGAAATGGACCCAGCTTCAGACCTGGCAGATCTGTGTGACAAGTTTGGGTCAGCTGTGCAACGTGAGCATTCACAAACATCACATACCCCGTTAAAAACAGCAAAGTGGTCCTGAATGCAGCTTGGAGTTGAAGGTTAGAACAAAGGTGATGCGTGTACAGTGTTTTTAAACTCTTTTAATTCTATCTGTCGTAACCTGATGGGGAAAAAAAAGAGCTTTTCAGGACCTAAATTACTTTTCTTTGACAGATTGTGGCTCTTTAGAATTGTGTAAATGGTCTAATGTACTTGGATGATCAGTTCTGTTTGATAGGAAAGTGGTCTATCTGAACAGCTAATGGCTTTGATAATTTTAGCATTTAGCTCATTGTCTTTTTTCCTTGGAAAATACTTCAACCTAAGTTATCATAATGGATGTGGCATTGAGTGAAATTGCCTCATTTTATTAAGTTGCTATCAAAAAAAGATTGCACATTTCTTTGCCCATGTCTCTTTAATTTATTAGTGCAGCTTTGTTACTGCCTAGCTAAGAAAGAGGTTTTCAAACTACAGCAGAGTTGAAGGAGAGTTCAGAGTAGTACTAGGTGACAGTACAGTGGAGTACACAGGTAAGCAGGGGGAGAGAGTCAGGAATGACATGCAGTACATGGCCCACATGGACTGGAAGCCGGGTGCCTGCTTTCACAACCTGCTGAGCTATACCAAGTGGTTTTATTTGAATAATAATTTTGTTCTTGTAAACAAATGACAATAAGAAGCCAAAATAAGCAGTAAAACCTTTTTAAAAACCTTTCTTTTTTCCATTACAAAATGCTTATTTTATGTACAGATGGTTATGGTTTTTACCCCTCAGTGATAAAAGACTGATGGGTATTGTCGTCATCCTGTCAGCTGAGCAGGCAGGCACCCACGTTTGTGAATGTGATAACTCAAGAAAGAAGTGATGTGGGAGCTTCAAATTGATACCAGACCTGTATCTACTAAAAACCTTCAAGTTTGAATATTGGTGACCTCGACCTCAAGGTCAAAGGGTCAAAGGCCAAGTTTTCTGAAAATCTTGTGAATGTAATAACTCAAATAAGACGACATAAGATTTTGAAATTCATACAACAGGTGCATCTACTTAGGTGGCTGAGAAATAAACCTCTATAAGATAAGATAAACCTTTATTAGTCCCACACGTGAGAAATTTTTTGTCACGGCAGAAAGTACAAGAGCACTACAAAATTAAGCAAAAAGTAAAGAAAGAGGTATTACTGGCTGCTGCCAGTATCTTTGAAAGTGGAATAGTCACCATTTTTGCCACAGGGGTCTGTTTTGGGTCCAACTCTGTTATCTTTATAACGCTGCCTTTGGGATCTATTTTCAGGAAATACAACATTCCCTTTCACTGTTATCCTGATGACATCCAAATTTACTTCCCCTTGAAACTGGATGTCTCCGTCCCAGTGCTGCCTCTGCTTAACTGTGCATGATGTTAAAAAACGGTCAACACATAATTGTATTGTTTCAGGAACTCATGCCCTTTTGGATAACTTGTCATCATTCCAACACTGTAAGAAATCTCTGAGTGTTTTTAGATAGCTCTTTTAAATTGGAGAAGCAAATGTCCAGTTTTTATCAGTTACATGAAATTGCCAAAGTGGAGCCTTATCTTCTTACTAAAGACCTAGAAAAACGCATTGATGCCTTCATCACCTCAAGGCTAGACTACTGCAATTCCCTTTTTTTATGGGTCTTCAACACTCACCTCTCCATAGCTTGCAGTTAGTCCAAAATGCTTTTTATAAGTCAAGTGCACCCCTTTCCTTCACAGTGGTGGATCTTTGCCCCAACCTAAAAGCCCAACCTCTGGTAATCAAAATTGATCTGGAAGAAGTAAAGATCATAAAGGAATCTCATAGTTCAACTTGTGGAAGAATCATTAACTGTGGTTTCTAACCCGGTTTATTTTTGGCACCTTGGGACTCCACCGCTTTTCCTGTCGCTGATGTGCAGGTCTCCCGAGGGACCAAATCTGCTGCCACCTGGGCTTCTTTGCGCCCCTATTGGCATCTACACGCATCTTGCCGATGAGGACCATGGCCCAGCAGATACTAACTCCCCAAATGTCCCTGTGCCCCCCATCATGCCTAAGTAGTAATTGTGCTAAATTGAGTTGAGATGTGATGTGCGGTAACAGTGACAGGTGCATGCTGCTGTTGCTGTAGTTTGCCAGAGATCGATGTAGCATCGCACGGTGTAATTCAGAGGTCATGGACAACATGACATTTTCTTTCCCACCTCTTTGCTGCACTTTACTTGACAGAGTCATATCTCATAAAAAAAAAATCAATAATGCACATATTTTTAGATGTAGTATGATGTAAACTTTCCATGGTTAACATTGTTGACATATAAACCTACTGAAATCTGAAAAAAAAGTCGTCCCTTTAAATTCATAACTTTTATTTTTACTTTAGAATCGGCGGTGTTCGGTTAAAGTTGCCTCATATACTCTCACAGTGAAAACAAGATCTACTGAAAAAAGCTAGTTGACACTTTTTAATGAAATAAATTGAACAATGAACAAAAAATGAACAATAACACAAATTGCATCTTCCAGGGCATTCTAGGAATTGTAGTTCAAAAAAGGTTGTTTTTTTTATTGTGCCTTCAATCCATCTTCTTCCACTTGTCTGTGTTTATTTGTAGAATATATCAACATATATCGGATAAAAATGTGTTATCGGTAGCTAAGCCTTTGTGCCATAATGTACAGCAGGTATTCTTTTTACTTTTCATGAAAGTGAAGTGTTTAAACAACTGCCACACACAATCACTCTATTTTTCCTTTTAGAGCTTTGTAATTGTGTGAGCATTAATTTTTTTCTTTGTTTTGTTATTTGTTTTTTAAAATTAGGATTATGTCTGAAAGCAGGTGTTTTCTTACAGTTCTAACAGTTATTTTGGAAAAGAAAAAATATGAGTCATATATGCCTGAGATTAGAAAAATGTGCTTGATAAGTTATCTGCTCGGGATTAACGGTGAGCTTCTTCCAGTGTAGCTGAGTGAAATCTCTGTCAGCACTGGCACAACATTTCTGTTAGACTGTCTCTGTGTTAGACACAAAATAGGTGAAAGCTGCCAAATTAGACCAAATTAGGTCTTATTCTAGCTCATAACCATGTATAGTAGTCATGACCTGAAAGCCTCACTTTTGAATATCATGAGACTTGTGTGCACGTTGTTAATGTAGACTTTAGGAAAATAGTCTTTCCCACACATAATTTTACTCAGGTGAAAGAATATAACTAAGTGTGAGAAAAACTAGAGCTTAGAGAAAAATCAAAACTAACTTTACAAAAGGGGACACACATTAGCAATTAATCCTTTTGAGAGAGAGAGAGAGAGAGAGAGAGAGAGAGAGAAATTCAACCATTCAATCCCAGATTGACTCACTTTTATTTTGAAAGCTAGTTTCACCAAACAAACTACTCCTGGTGTTTCCTGTCATGTGTTATGTTTTCAAGGTAGGTCACCACAGAGACACTTTAAAAATTAAAATCAAATCAAAAGGTACTTAGTAGATTTAAAGAAATAAATCCTATAAAATAGGTTTAATAATTAATTTAAGAATGTGTGCACACATATATATCCCCACCCCCCATTCCCAGCCCCATCATGAATACAATGTTTGGGAAACCGTAAAAGTTTGAGAGTAGTTTTAAAAAATTTCTTCTTGTACAGATTTGGAACAGCTGCTGTTTCCTACTGCTGCCTTACAGGCACAGAGCTCGTTCACTCTAACGTTGCTTTAAATTCTCTGAGTTGGCCAAGGTTGGCAACGGACGGCAACGCGCACACACACCCGTGAGCAACTCTATCCCGTGTTTTCCACGATTTCTGGCCAGATCACATTTTCTGCTCAGCTGGACATTTCCCCAGATGTCTGAGCACAGAACGTGCTGGACTCAGACACTCAAAGATCAATCAAATTTAGTGCCCAGGTCTCAGGCCCTCTACTACTCAGGAAAGCCTTCACAGCCATTGGTCAGACGTTGGCGCTAACGCTAGTCCAGGTTCTCTTTTTTTTTTTACCTCAGGAAATCTGGATGTAGCCTCAAAAGTCTGTTTGTGTTACACACACACTCCTTTAAGCTGTGTGTGTGTGTGTGTGTGTGTGTGTGTGTGTGTGTGTGTGTGTGTGTGTGTGTGTGTGTGTCGAGCTGCAGAAAAATAATATTAGCACTTGCTAAACCACCCTGGGTAAATAAAGGTATAAATAAAGAATCCAAACCACAAAGCAGTGGCACGCAACTTAAGTTGATGGTAAGACAAGCAAACAGGAAGTGAGGAATATTTTCTAAACACTTAATAAGGTCCCAAGTTAGCTGTTACTTTCACAGTCAACATTGCGTGTGCAGATAGCACAGTAGTTGGGGTGTGTGTGTGTGTGTGTGTGTGTGTGTGTGTGTGTGTGTGTGTGTAAAAAGGGTGGCCTTGATGGGGATACTTGGAGGAGAAAAGCTGAAGATGGTGTTATAAGAGAGTGGCCATTTTTCATTGTTTGGTATCTGTAGAAGAAAATAGGTCAGGGCGGTGAGCTCTGAAACATTCTGTCGGCATGCAGCTCAAAGATTCGAGAACAACAGATGAATTCTTTGCACTGGCACGGTGACAGAAGGCTAGCTCACACGTGCGTCAGTACTTCAGCAGATAAATTAGAAGGAAATATTGGAAAATACCTTTGTAATACACAATTTTGTGGATTGATATTTAAATGACTGATTGTCTGCTTTTTTGTTAGCGACTGGGGTTGGATGATTGGTAGAATATTTTCACATCTGTCAAAATCAGTCAGCAGGTTTTTGATTTGTTTTTTTGTTTTTTAAAGGAATTTTTTCATTTGAATTTTTTTTTAATGTCCTTGTTGAGAATTCGTGAAATTGTACTCACAGCATTAGTTTTTTTGTTTTTCTTTAACATCCCATCAAATATTTCACTCTTGCTTGATGTCTAATGGTAATACTTATACATTGCTAGACGCAAAGTTGGTTAAATAATTTTTTTTACCATGTGAGCTTCTTTTTAATGTGGAAAGTTTCATAAATATGAACTAAAACATGCAGCAGACATCCATTATTTCACATATATTATTACATATTATTATGAAGTAGTTGCAGTTTGTCATGTTTATTTTCCCTTCTGGTGGAAGGTTTTCATAAATATAAAGCATGCAAGTTTAGTTGATGATAATGTGTGTATGGGGTGGGGGTGGGGGGGTTGTTTTTTATAAAATATACCAAGGTGCTCAGCAGTAAAACTCCTAATTAAAAGTGAAAAGTAAAACATTTTGGGGGATAAAATTACTGAGTACTTTTGTTTGCATTTTGAATAGGCTCAGATTGTCAGACTGCATGGAAAGACTCCAAAATAGAGCTTGTTCATCAACATTATTTCCCTGGAGAAACGTCCTCAGCACCTCATCTGCTGGTTACTTTCCATCCACGCCCGGCTGCAAAAAAAAAAAAAAAAAAATCTCAAAATAGGAAGCATATGCTAGAACATGGAACGCCACTTCAAGCAATACCCATTCCTTAACATTAAGACGGCGTACAGAAACTGGAGTGAGGTTGAGAAAAGACCTAGTTGTCAATTGCTTGTTCTCAAAACACGCTACAATACTTGCAAAAACAGAAAAAGTAAGTGTGAAGGAGGCATGGATAACGATTCCCAAACTGGCGCCCACCAGTAATTATGATGCGAGTACAAAGAGATTTTTGCCATTCTGAAGGGAAAAGGGGAGTGTAGGTGTATTAATTCCTGTTCCTTCCTGCTTCCTCGACTTGGAAGTTCAGATTTAGAAAAATAGCCCCCCTCCCCTCCTTCAAAAGGAAAGAAAAAACAAGAACTGTCACATTGACTGACGCCAATCGTATGTAGCATCTGTGTTCCCACTACTGCTCCCTATAGTATATGCCACACTGTGGCAATGTGGGAAACTGACACTGTCAATTTATCAGAACAAAAGCATTCCTCAGCAAGAGAAATACACATCTTTGGGCCCTGGAGACAAAAATCATTCCACCCCCACCCTTACCTGCATCTAAACAGAATGTAGGACATTCACAACACCAGAAATAGAAATTTCAGTCACAATTATCATTTTTGAATTTATCCCCTGCAGTCAAAAGTTAGCGTTTAACTTGAGGAGTTAGAGAGAGACTTTAATGCTAACTTTTTAAAAGTAAACAGCTGCATGAAAGGCGATGTGGATGGATTCAAAATTGGACCATTTCAGTTTATTTCTTCAGATCTTTTCTTCTTGAAATGATTATTTATTATTTGCGACAAACTTGTTTTTATTTATGAGGTGTTTGTTGTTTTTTCAGGTGTCTGATCCTGTAGCCCCCGCCATCACTTTGTGTCAAATTTGGGTAAGTACCCGACCTAATTTTAACTCCTCTTCCTCCTCTTCTAATGTGTTCACGGACCAGACAGGCTTCCATGAACGCTGGATGTGTTTCCATGCAAAGTCTGGTTTTATTTCTTTTATTACCATACTTTAGGTCGGGCATCTTACATGCATATCTACAGGAAAACTAATGCGATGCTTGATTGGTAGAGGTAGTTAATGCGGAGTGGCCCTTTTTGGTTTTCCTGTTTAGACATTGAACCAAAAGCCATCTTACCTTTGTTTGTTTCTTTTATAATCAGGATGTACATCAGGATGTATGTTGTGATGAATAAGTAGGATGCACATGTAACTCGGTGAGTTCTGTGTTTGTCACACGTACACCAAATTTGGAGGTAGGAAATTTTAAAACATGTACATTTATGATTAAATAATTTGCAGTTTTTTTCAATAAATGTGTAACAAATTCTTGTTTATTAGTTACAGATACTTGTGTATTATTCAAGGTATTTGCGTCATTGAAAATTGGCTTAAGGGTGTTCCCGTGATGCAGTCTTAATTTAGTTAGTTAGCCTCGGTGAGGAGAAAACAGATCATGTGTTTTAGATACCAAATGTGGGGAAAAAGCGGGCTCCTTTTAAAAAAAAAAAAGTGGAACTTTGTCTAGTTTTCCACTACACAGAAAGACCACAAGCCTTCAGCTCCTGTGTGCTCCTATTGTCCTGCTCTGAGCCAAACCCTGCATAGGAATTTATTTGTGATCGATTCTGATCTACAGCGAGGTTACATAGATAGATGTCGTGACTTTCGACTGCATTACTTCAGCCTGAAAACAACGGTCACGTGACTCACTGTGGTGTTGTAAACAGCAATAAAAACATCAGTAAAATTATGAAATTACCTTAATTTTACCCATCCAGATCATCATGCTTTGTGTTGTTACAGTCTCCATACTACATACTTCATTATGTAATTATTTTTTTAAAGAATTCATTTTTGCTAATAATGTGCACAATTGCGTTGAATTAATTTTTAGGTGCATGAAAATGTTGAAATTGTGTGAATTTAATTTTGTACGTTTAAACAATGTAGAATTTGATCATTGGGTCCTTAATGCAAGGAGTCTTCACCCTGATATTAAGGTTTGATAAAATTCTTATGCCACAGGAATTTTATCTGATGTTCTCTCGTATATCCTCATGACCACACACGTCTTGAGGGAATTTCTTCACATCAGTTCACTTGATGTCAACAATGAACTGATAGATTTTGGTGATAAAAATACAACAACATGACTCCATGACGAAGGATTCAGTATTCACGTGGGACATCAGTTACCGAATACCTCACTGCTTTCCAAATTATTATGCAAATAAGATTTTAACGTCATAAATATTCAGGTTTTTTTTTCCAGTTAAACTCAATGACGGTATTGTGTCTCAGGCCTCTTAGGATCACTGATATATTCATAATTAGTGATGTCATAATTAGTTTGCTAGGTGAGCCCAATCAAAGGGAGCCTAGCATGCCACATATTTCAAACAACATCAGAAAGAAAAAGGATCTCCCTGTCGCAGAAAAGTGTCAGATGCAGTGCAGTGCCTTGGACAAGGCATGAAAGCATTAGATATTTCACAAAAAGTTTAGCGTAATCATCGTACCGTGAATGAATTTGTGGCTGATTCGGAGCACAGAAGGGTTTGTGCAGGTAAAGGCATAATGAGGACGGTTTCTGCCAGACAACTTCATCGGATTAAGAGAGCAGCTGCTAAAATGGCATTACAAAGCAGCGAACAGGTATTTGAAGTAGCTGGTGCCTCTGGAGTCCCATGAAACTGAAGGTGTAGGATCGTGTAGTTGTGCATAAACCTGACATTTGGCCATCTCTAAAAAATACAAGCAGAAACAGCTGCAATGGGCCCAGAAATACATGAAGATTATTTTCAAACAGTCTTGTTTACTGATGAGTGCCGTGTAACCCTGGATGGTCCCGATGGATGGAGTAGTGGATAGTTGGTGGATGACCAGCGTGTCCCAACGAGGCTGCGGCATCAGCAAGGCGGTGGCGGAGTCATGTTTTGGGACTGAATCATGGGGAGAGAGCTGCTAGGCCCCTGTAGGGGTGTGAAAATAACCTCATCAAAGTATGTAGTGTTTCTGACTGAACACTTTCTTCAATGGTACAAAAAGAACTGTGCCTTCCGTAGCTAAATTATCTTTATGCATGATAATGCACCACCTCATGCTGCAAATAATACCTCTGTGGCATTGGCTGCTGTGGGCATGAAAGGATAGAAACTCATGATGTGACCCCCATCCTTTCCTCACCTCACCCCTATTGAGAACCTTTGCAGTATCCTCAAGCAAAAGATCGATGAGGTTCAGAGGCAGTTTACATCAAAACAGCAGCTGTGGGAGAAATATTCTAACATCGTGCAAAGAAATTCAAGCAGAAAATGTTCAAAACCTCACAAATTTAATGGATGCAAGAATTGTGAATGTTAAATGAAAGAAGGGGTCTTATATTAACCTGTAACTTGGCCTGTTAGGATGTTTTTAACTGAAATAACTTTTGTTTTCTTCTAATGCTGCAAATTCAACAAATTACCATTTTCAGTTCTTTACAACAATACATTTTTCAAAACTCTTTTGTGGATAATAATTTGAAACAGTGTAAATAAGATTTGAATTGTGCTCTAAAATATTTTTTTTCATTACCTCTAACGGGTGGAGGCAGATGGTTGCCCTTCCTCGAGCCTAGTTCTGTTAGTTCCTTCCTGTTAAGTACTTCCTTTCCACTCTTGCCAAGTTCTTGCTCATAGGGGTTTGTCTAATTCCTGGGCTTTTCTCTGTATTATTATAGGGTCTTTACCTTATAATATAAATTGCCTTGAGGTAATTGCTGTTGTGAATTGTTGCTATATAAATAATATTAAATAGAATTTAATTTAATTAAATGGCCAACTATATTCCTCTTTCTGATCTCTAGTTAACATCCTTCTTTGGATTGTGATCTTTTTGTGGAAATGTGTTTCAAATTTGGCAAAAGTGCTCTGACTGAGAGAGAGGTCAAGGAAAAAGGTAATTTTGACCTCAAGAAATGTTTTTTGTTGATGTTTTTGTGACATATCTTGAGTAGGGTGGGTATCATTTAGGTTTTATCCGATACCGGTGCCAAACCGGTGCTTTTGAAACGGTGCCGGTGCTTAAACGGTGCTCGAACCAGTGCTTAATGAATGGAGAACACAAATTTTGTCCAAAAACCTCTCATGTTTAGCTGTTTTCCACTTTTTCTTTGGTCATTTTAGCCTTTTTAGCCAGGGTGAAGGGAGTATCTGCCATCAAACAAGAAGACAGCCGCATGTAACTACGACGGTGTTTGCTAGTTCACCTTACATGCATTAATGTAATAATGTGGTGAGCATACTCAACGTAAATTACACACGAACAACATTAAGCTACTCACGCAGGGGAGAATGGCTGCTGCCATGATGATGGCAGCAGCAGCCATGATGGGTACCGGATACCGGTACCCATACCTAATCTTGAGTATTAGTATACACGAGTTACAATTCCATTTAATAACCGTTAAGGCCCATAAGCCTAGAGAATGGTTGACATTGGTCTTGCAACTACTTGTTGGAAACCACCTACCAACCACTGGCTGGAAACCATAAACCAACAGCTGGTTGGCTACCCCTGTTTGGAAACCACTGGTTACGAGGGTTAAATGTGTAATCCATAACCAGTGGCAAATAGTTGCTGAAGGCAATCTCTGTTAAATTGATTGCTAAAGCCCCTTTCACACAGGCCTAGAAGACCGTTCAGTGAACCTTAGGCAACAGTTGCTTGCTAAGGAAAAGTGTGTACAATGTGAATGGTTGGCAAGTCATTGCTGGTAGTTGCAAGTAGTCCGTAGGGAAAAGCTGGTCGTAGTGTGGTTTACAGCGCTGGACCACTGGTTGTTTTGATTGTTTTGGAAAGTGCAGGTTGCAGCTGTAAGGCACAGCTTTGTTTTAAGCTTTGTTTCCAGGTCTGGCACGTTTCCAGTTTCACTAAAGCCCAGAAAAGCGTGAGTGTGTGCAGGTAAGTCGTTGTATTACATGTAGACTGTGAGTGACTATGGCTGCAGGCAACCAAAGCAATCAAAAGGAGGTTTTTGAGGCAAAAATGTTTCAAATCAAAATGATGAGACCTGTTGTTAATTCAGTGTTGTCGCAAAGTTTTTTGCTGCTCATTAAGTATGCACTTGGTGTATTAGTTAAGGCCTACAGTACAGAGGTGTGGACTCGAGTCACATGACTTGGACTCGAGTCAGACTCGAGTCATTAATTTTATGACTTTAGACTTGACTTGAAAAAATGTTCTAAGACTTGTGACTTGACTTGGACTTTTACACCAATGACCTGGGACTTGAATTGGACTTGAACCGGTTTACTTGAAAAGACTTGATATTTTACCCCAAATATAAAATTTAACATGCATATTATATAGAGATTGAAAATGTGACGTCATTCACGGGTAGAACCGCAAAGGATTCTGGGAACTCGTGGCAAGCGGTACTAGCTCACGCAGGCTTTCAATTAAAATCAGTTATACAGCGATAAAAAGAAACACAAAAATGTCAAGAAGCTGTTGTATTATTAACTGCAATAGCCGGTCGCATGACAGCCACGGGAAGCCGACGGGTAAAGAGATCGGTTGTTATCGGATTACGTCGTTGAAGAGAAATTGTTCGAGCCATGTTTCCGAAGTAACAAAGAGGTGACGGATGGCCTGGATTGCAGCCATTCAAAGATCAAATATAACGTCCCAGAACACTCCAGCTCACAGGTTAGTCTGCTCCAAGCATTTACACGAAGGTCAGTCTGCTGTTGTAGTTAATACGTCATTTTCATAACATAATTGGTGATATAGGTTACAAGCAAGTCTGGCGCTGAACAGAAATGGTCGCGCTATGCTCCTTTGTTTATTGTGCATAAATAGTGAATTGTCCTGACACAATATTGCGTTTCGCTTCTGTTATTATGGTACATTGACAAAAACATATACTTTTATTCACAGGATAAAACAGGGTTTTTGTATCACTAATTGCCCAGTACGATTACAGCATACAATATTATTGTCACTGCTACATTTCTGTGATGCTACCAGAAATTATTTCCACTGCTAATTAATTACCGTTGAGCTCAAAGGTTATATTAATAAACGGTTAACGAATGTGTATTTATGAAGACGATTTGTGAGACTGGTAAACTTATGATACGTACGATGGTCTTTCGTTCTACACGGTGCATTTCATGGTCCTGTACCCATCCGTCGGTAAACTGTACCTGGGCTTGTTGCAGTGACCTGAAGTTACTAAACTTCATGAGTGTATGCACTCACTCCAAGAACCGTATGATTATAAATATGCATATAAATATGCTACAATGAGATAGCTGACTTCATCTAACTAGCAAATGTTGTACAGGCTACGTTGGTGATACAGTTTTTTTTAATGTGTATGATATTTTTGTCATGCGATTTCAAAGCCGGTCCTACAACCGCATCCAAGAATAACATGCAGCTTATCTCAGAACTGTCGGTGAAAATTATTCTTGGAGCTAGGTTTAATTGAGCTGCATTTTAAAGAGGTGCAATTTCACAATTTGTGTATATTTTCTAAGTTCACTATTTTGTCATGTGTTGAGAAAAACACAGATTTTAAAATTACATGGTCTAATATTTACATTTAGCATATAACTGCAACATTATTTTTTCGTTGTTTTTTTTTTTTAAAGACTCGAAAGGACTTGAAATTCAAAGTTTCAGACTTGTGACTTGACTCGGACTTTTACACCAGTGACTTGAGACTCGACTCTGACTTGCCTGACATTACTTGAGACTTGACTTTAGACTTGAGGATAAAGACTTGAGACTTACTTGAGACTTGCAAAACAATGACTTGGTCCCACCTCTGCTACAGTATCTCTTTGTCTTTATCTCCTGATTAGCTGCCTCTTTGTTGGCATTATTTCTGATAAGCTGCTGAGAACTCCTTTAACATCCACATCAAACTTGTGTTTCTGTCTTCTGATAACACTAATGGTTTTCGCTGTAATTGATTTCAGTCAGATGCAGTTTATTGATTGATCAGTACTTCAGTCACACTTCTGCGTCTATAATCCCATTGGAGATGTGCAAGCCTGACTTTCCCCCCCCAAACCTGTTGCTTGAATTGTTTTAGATCACCTGAATTCACTTTTAAGTCATTTTACTTCTATTAAGCAGCGAATACAGTTTCACAGAAATTTCACAAATCGTAAAAGCAGACGTTAAGATAAGCTCTGAGGTGTCTGTGCTTAGCAAAGCATGCACTGTTGTTGAAAATCAAAATTTGATATATTTTTGAAACAGATGGTAAGGAGCTCATGTGGGAACTTGAGCTTTTCTTCACTGAATATGAAAATGTTGAACAGGTGGTCCAAGAAGCTTCATTCCCTACTGCAGCTTTCATTAACTGACTTTCATTCTTCTAGTAATAATACGCTTATTCTGGCCCTCAGAGAGGGGCAGACAAAAAAGCTGCTGCTTTTTTTTGTAGGTAAGAAATGGAAAAAATTGAGGCCTTGGTATATAGTATTAGACATCAGCATCACCCAAAATCATGTGACACACATGCAAGCTTTTTAATGATCTGATAAGCATCCAGAATGTGTTTCATTTGCTTCATAGTTGTGTTTCCAGGTCTTTTTAGTGGTTATGTGAAATACCTTGCAGTGGGATTTGTTCTACAGCTGGTTCTCTATCACTCTGCATAGGCAGAGCTGCATAAGTCCCACCGATTGTGATTGTTCAGCACAGAAGCTGTGCAAACAGAAGTATATAAAGTTATTTACATTTTTTTAAAAGTAGCAGACACGATTCCTCTGTGGGTCCTGAGCAGGGGTTCAAGTGGGAATTGGCTTGTGGGGGGAACCCCAACATTTGGAGAGGTGGTCCAGTGTTGGGTAAAGAATCGCGCAGAAAAAATTTGTTTAATAATTTGTATTTTTAATGCTTTTAGATTTTCCTTTCTGGACAGGCTGTTATCATCTGATGTGCTGCTGTTTTGAGATTTACTGCTCTTTGTGGATTTAGACAACTGAATTCAGCGAGATAAAAGCAGATGTTGCATGAGCTAATATGGCTCCTTTGCAGTCCCTCGACACAAAGTACAAAAGGTAGAATGTGGTGAGTGAAACTAAACACTAACGAGTTAAATTGATTTCCCTTGATCTAACCTTGTGGTGACCTTTGACACCAGAGTTTGCTCCACACAGTTCCTTACCAGATAACTTCATCAATACATCATGTAAACTGATTTTAAGGAAACAAAAACGGTAACTAGAATATTAAAATGCTATATGTAAACTCTCAAAGGTTGTGTAGAGTTACTCCAAGATGTAGTGCTTTACACATTCGCCTGTTTGATTCTGGGAGGAGACACGAATCCCAGGAAAGTCAGAAAATCTACCAAATCGAACATTTGGAGCTACCCGCTGTAGTGACCCCGTGGGAACGAGGGAGGAGCCAAAACTAGCTTCTTGATCAAATGTCCCTTAGCTGAGCACTCCTTATTTTTGCAAATGATCTCTCATCCTCTGCTTTCTTCTCTTTCTTTCATCTTTCTGTGTGAAATAGTGAAAGATGTGAAGTTGACACACAGGAAATAGAGAAACTTGAGCTTTAGTCAGCTGACAGATTCAGTTTTTCATTGCTGAGATCTGTTGAGCTGTTTGGAAAGTAGCATCTGAAATGATCAGCTATGTTACTATGGTCACGCTCGCTCCTCTTCAGCAGAGCCAGCTACGTGAAGAAGTGCCATGAACGTATGACTGGGATAAGTTTAGGGTGTAAGAGCCTTGGGGGGGGGGGGTTATCATTTTCTGATTTGTTGAGTATGATTGTGGCAGAAGCAAATCTAGGCTGCTGATTACAAAACATTAACAAGCTTTATATTATTATGCATTAATGTGCCTGACATTAACAGAGTAAATTTCTCATTAATTAAAAGTGCTGGGCAGCTAAACTGCATTGTTCGGGTATGTTGTAGAGAAAGTCTTTATAAAGAAATAATTTCAGCTTTGGTTAAAAACAAATCATCCGCAGCAGTTTTCTTATATAATATTATTCAAAAAAGTTGTGGGTTTACAGTTTCACATTTATAGCATGTAAGGCTCGAGAGAGATGATGCATTATTTTAAACATGCAGAGGACTAAGTGACTGTTTCAAATTTATCTAACAGATGAAAAACATTTACATCCTGTTTTTAAATTTAATTTTACACGTGTTAATTTGGAAATTCTGAATAAAATAATTGTACATGTAAAGCTTCATCTAAAATTGTTGTTGAAATCTGTTTCCTTTCACAACACTTGTCATAAGGTGAGTCGTTTCACAGAAAGAGAAGCATTTCTATCCAAAATGTCCTTTAAGCCATCCTTTGAAAACTAAATTAGCAGCAGCTGCCAATAGTGCTGAACATTTAAGGTGGGATTTGACTCCAATCAAATGTTTTTTAAGATAAAGTAGTGCAAACCTGCCTTTACACAGAGATTGGTTTCATTTCTCCTTCAACAGTAAAGGATCAAAGAAGCAGAAAAGTGAGTTGATGGATACCACCGCACACGACCGGGCCACAGCGCTGGTGTAAATTTAACTTGCCGGGGATGCTTCTTGGTTTCTCACACTGTTTGTTTGGATTGCTGGCTCACAGTTTGGCTGTTTGGGCCAGATTCTTGAAGCACACATCAAATTGACGGATGACTAGTGAGGCTGGCTGCCAGCTGAATTTCAAGAACAGTTTAGCTTCACAGTAGAATATAAAATGCTTAACTCTTTGTTGAGCCAGAGACGGGCTTTCTTTGACTCATTTCCGTGAAAGGACTTTATATAAATGGATAAATCCTTCAGGTTTTACTGGACTCTCCGAGGAACTGCATCAGGGAAGTTATGTTATGTCCTCTGTATGAATTGTTGTGGTCTCTCGTTCAATAGTCATGAATTGCAGCACCGATTGTTCTGTTTTTATTCTTCAAGTTCCTCCCAGTCCTAATACCATCCTACCGTATGTAGAGAAATCACAGCACCTGAATGGAGGCATCTTTTTAGAAAAATATAAGTCCTAATTCTGAATCGTTTCCCTCTTTACATTCTCTCCAGAGCTTTTCCAACCTCATAGGTTTGGCAGCATGCTATATGTGCATTTATTGTTAAAAGCTTTCATGACTGAAACAAAACCCCATGTAGAAAATCTGATCCAAACATGTTTGCTTGGTTTTAGCTTATTATATCTAAAACAAGTGCTTCACTGCTCATATCAAGCCAGTAAATTGTGTTTTATTGGCTATTACCTAAACCTATTTTTTTCTCATATGCATATTGATATGATTTATGTTCATATGATGAGTAGCACAAAGTCACACATTGTTTTTTACCTGGAAAAGCATAAAACATGGCCATCCAAAACAGTCAAGATGACCACGACTAGGCGCATGAAGGTTTTTGTGCCCACTTTTGGGCCCCTCATGCCATACACCAAAGAAACCCTCAGATTTGTTGAACTGTTTAAGCTGCAGTGTTTCCCAGCTATCCCTCTGATATGTCAGTGCCACTTTAGAGATGCTGGGGCGATGAGACTAATGTAGGCTCTGGGAGGATTTTTACTCAACACTCCCCTATTTCTCTGTGTGTGTTGTGTTTGCAGGGAGCGATAGGCTCAGAGCCTAGATGAGAAACCTTGTAATAATATGTGAGCTGCCTCACTGCTGTGTAGGCACGTTACCACATGGTTGGTTCCATTGAGTCTTAAGTTTTATGCGACAAAAGAAGTGTTTCAAGTATCCTGTTATTCATTGTTTCTTGTAAATGTTCAGTGGAGGCGAGTCCTGCCGGCTCTGACAACCTTGTGCCCACATTTGACCAAATATTAGACAGAGCGACGGCACAGGAAAACAAACTTTCCTCTCCAGCCGTCTGGCAAACATCAACAGCACCTTGTTAAAGCAGCAACTGCAATGACTGGACTTTATTAATTTGCATTTTTTAAATTATGGGGCATGAAAAGTCAGGCCCCACCTAACTCTCCTCAGAATATTTAATGAAAATTGTACCTTCATATTTTGAATATTTTCTTAGTTACAGGCTCTTGAAGTACAAGGAGCAGACTGAAATTTTGCACTTTTTAACTTTATTCCAGCATTTCTGATACTGATTTCTGCTTATTACAGTGATTTGATGAGTTGGTATCCAAATGCTAATTAAAAATGACACCTTTCATATTCTATTGCTTATTTTGAGAAGCCGTCCCTGACGCTTTTTGCTGATATCGCCCTTGAAAATGTACCCAAAATGCATTTTTTTGAAGTTTTCTCCAGCAAAATCTAAGAAAACAGATCAAACTTCCGCTGTGTCAATGCTTGTTTCAGTTCCTCAGCGTCACAGACGTTAAGCTAGTGCAGTTTATTTAAACCATGATATATCTCATGATACTGAAGCTCAACGTTGGTTAGAGATAAACCACTGAACAAAAACCGTATTTTGGCTCTAAATTGCGACAGTTGGAGTGGGTGTAAAATTGATTTGGCTTCAGTTTTTTTTTTTTTAAAGGAGCTTTAATGTGTCTGTCAGCACTCAAAGTTTCATGTACATATCCCCTGTACTTATGAAGGCATGGCAGATCAGAAATGCCCGCAGGGCCTGTAACTGAAGAGAAATTGCATTTGGCTTCATCTAAATAAACTGAAGTTATTGTTCCCCCTCAAAAAATAAAAATCAGCTGATTCTGGGGGATGTCAGGTGGGAACTCTTTTTAGATTTTGTTGATTTTATACGGAATGAACCTTTGAATGTTTATCACAATGATATGAAACAAAACTGTGGCCAAAATGGGAGATTGTTGTTGTGTAATGATTTTCAGGCAGATTTTCTAAATAACCCGAGATGAGCTTTAAGTTGTTTAAGACAGACGTAAGTATGCACTAATGAGTCTTTATAATTTGATTATTATGGTGGATGTCATGTTATCAGGCCTTATGACTTCCTTAAAAATGTGGAATTCCTTATTTTGAGGAATGTACAGTCGGCACTAATGACTTAATCATATAAAGTCATTTCTTTTTTTTTTCTCTTTTTTCGAAGAAATGAAACATTTTCCTTAAATATCCTATGTAAAGACACTCTTGCATGATGTCTTTAAATGCTTATTTTTTACATGTAAAACAAGGAGGAAGCTTGTTTTCTTGTTAAATTTAAGTTTTTGTTTTGTTCTTTGCTTTTTTCCATTCCTAATCAAACGTAATCATTCTCGTACCTGACAGCGTTAGTCCTGCGTCAGCATGTTTGAACGCCTCGCGTGGCCTGATTGGACGGTCGAGAACATCAACATACAAAAGCTGTTCAACAGAAATTTGTTTGGTTTGCTTACATGGAGCCTGAAGTGTTTTACATTCATAAGCACTGCTTAACGGAGAGCTGCAATAGCGCTGTTGTGGTATCTATTGCCATGGGATTGTGTGCCTCATTAACATCAAAATTTGGCAGATTTGGATGAATCAGGCTGAGAGTGCAGTCATGTCACAGGGGTAATCTTTCTCACTTGTTTTCCATTTTCTTTCCTGCCTGCTCACCTCTTCTTCATTTCTTTCTTCACTCTTTCAGCCTAAAAAACCAACAACAACTCATCATTAGAAAGAGATTCTGCCCAGACCAGCCTCAGCAGATAAGACTCAGTGAGTTATGATGGCCGAGGTGGACATGGCCAAGTGGTCAGAGTGAGATTACACTGCATCTGAAATAAATATTTACTTGAGATATCTGTCCTGAAGATGTTATCGCACACAGGCACGCCGAGGGCAGATACTCTGTCACATGCGGTTGGTTCATGCCGCCTTAAAGCTGAATGGACCAGACCCACTTTATTCAAAAACCATTTGTTTGTACTGGACAGAGTAGATTTAATTTCTTTTTCACAGGTATACTTTGTACTTTTAGACTTGCAGGTCCTACATCAGATGATTTCATACTACATGTGACTGACAATGCTGCTAATAAATTGGAGTTTTAGTTGCCAAAATTTTAAGGTTAGTCCAGAAATGAATGGACAATATGATGGGGAAGCTTTTTCTATATAGTCTATGTCTGTGAAGCCTTGCTGCAGCTCCTGGGGCTGCTGAGGTCACGTTGTAGTACTTTTACAACTGTGCACATCGTTGGTTTATTCAAGACTGATTCGAGTATTTTTGTGTTGTTACTTTATCAACGGGCAGTGCACAACAGAGGTAAAGGAAATGCAGTAGGGGTGGAGTGGGTGGGGATGAGTGTCAGGGTGATTTGGGACAGCAAGAGTGAAAGGAAGGTTTACGAGATGGTAGTGAGACCGACTGTGATGCATGGTTTGGAGACCGTGGTGCTGACGAAAAGACAGGAGGCTGAGCCAGAGGTGGCAGAGCTGAAAATATTATGGTTTTCAATGGGAGTGAGCAGGATGGACAGGATTAGAAGTGAGAACTTCTGCCAGGCAGGAGAAAAAGAGGTTTGTGGATATAGTGAAGGAGGGTTGATGTGACACAGGTAGAGACGGGGCAAGATGGAGGCAGATGATCCATTGTGAGGACCCATCAAGAGTGCAGCTGAAAGAAGTAGTAGTGTCATAACATTGTTTTTGTATGACTCCTTTCATTGCCAAAATCAAAATCAAACTGTGTCTTCAGCAATGTCTGCATTCCTGCGAATGCACAGGTAAAACTCAAAATTGAACATTTCTGGTCAAATTCCAAAGCAAAGCGTTAATTGCTAATTCTCTAGTGGTGGACTGTGTTGATGTTTGTGTGAGCATCATTAGGGTCAGCCATGTTAGCACGTTTGCAGAAATTATATGTGAAGCATAAAAAAATTCCATCAAAATAAAATAAAATGAGGAATCAATCTGTACCCTCTGTTTTCTCCATAATTAGGACAAAATACTGATTTATCAGAGGGTGGTTGAGATGTGATATAGTGTGTATCTATCTTTGATCTCACTCATATTAAAAAATTAATTATTAAATAAAATAGTGAAAAGGGTCTCTGCCAATATTGTGGTTTTAGATGTTTTATGTTCTAGTTTAATTGTAGCATTTGGTATTTTGGCTCTGATGTTTTTTGTTTTTTTAAAGTCACAGATATTAATATCTACTGTATATTGTCTAAAAATCTTTCAGTCGGCCTAGCTTGAATTACAAAATAATAAGGAAAATTCAGCTTCTGCTTGCACCTCCTTTTTTTTTTTTTTTTGCTTTCTTTTCACAGTTGCTTTTTTGAATAATTAATTTCAAACTTTTTTTCATTACAGCACTGACAGTTAGGCTCTTAGTCTTCTTGGTTTGGTTTGAGAATATATCTGTATCTGATTTTGTCTCACTTAGAGGTAAAAAGCTGGTTAAAATCAAACGCTTTCATGTACAGATTTAATACACTGGAGTCTTAATTTACAGTACCTCAATTATCAAGAGCTGTAATAGCTCAGATAGCAAACTTTACAACAGCTACAAGGACACTCTCACTAGCAAGGAGCATATTTAGAATGCGAACACAGTCAGCATGAATCTATTTCAGTGAATCAATGCTGCTCCGTCGACAGGGAGGGACCATGCACCTTAGTGCAGCGATGGAAAATAATTGTGTATTGAACTGCCGTATGATAGAGCAATTGTAGCCTTTATACAGAGCTCTACAGCTGGTTTGATTGTTGCCATCACACTGCATGTTTACACACTGAGGATAAAGGAGTGCTCTTAAACAATTACTGCAGCTTTCCACGAGAAACTGGAGCACAGGAGGATGCACAGCTGAGCCGCGATCACCTTCTGCACGGAAAGTGAAGAGCAGAAAACAAGTAAATAAGACGTGCTTAAGAGGAAAAGATTAGATTAAAACAAGCCCAGAGTGATTAAGAGAGCTGACATAGATACCTTGGTTGGATTTTTGGATGTGCCAGTGAGCGGGTTTTGGATTAGTGGGAAGCAGCAGGAACGCGTAAACAGCAGTAGCCATCAGTCAATTAAGTGTAAAGCCTCCCAAAAACAACTAGTTTAAATTTGCTTTTCATTTAATCTTCTTTGAGTGCCAGCGAGAGTCACAGCGCTGCAGAGTGAGCAGTGAGAGATTAAGAAAGAGTCCAAACAACTGGGCACGAGGACTAAAAGCAGCCCCGCTCATGCTGCACAGATGCTTCTGGCCAAGCTGGATTTCAGCACTTTGTTTTTGTGCAGGAGTTAGACAAACATCTGATTTCTTTTAACAAGTTATCCGCGGACGAATCGCGGATGTCCAGATGTATCCAGATTTTAGATTTACTCAGCTGCCTACATTTCACCACTCAGCCAAGGCTATTCAAAATCATCATTTGAAGAGGGGGAAAAAAACACGCTGGTGATCTGATCTGTTTGTCAGATCGATCAGTAAGAAAATCTCCGAGACTCCCCGGGTCCTCATCAAGCGTGGCTGCAAATCTCTCTGCGGTGTTCACTGGTGTGAATGCAAATAATCAAATCACATTTACAGCACGAGAAGAATAAACCCTGCTGACCTCGAACGTTTCACAAACAAGGAAGTACTCCTCATTAAAAGCAGACATTGTGTCTTGCAGGTTTATATTGACTAATGTTCAAATCGTCATCTTTTCAGGGACATTGGGCTTAATAAAAGCAAAATTTAGGATTTTTTTAGTTTTTCCAAAAACATGGCGATTTCCCTTTAGGCTCCATCCTGCCAGCAACTTGCACCAACAAGGGATTTTTCTTATTTTTACATGTGAAAGAAAATCCTCAAATTCAGTCAGTAAGAACCCCATTATAAGGCCTAAGCTACCAGTCTAATTTTCTTAGGGCTAAGAGTCACTTTAGAAATGTTCAAAGTCTTTTTTACTCATCATCAGGCCAGAGTGAAATCCGAACAACTCAATCAAAACTTCACATTTTTTCTTTTCTCAAGTAAAAGCTGTAAATTTAGAGAGAGTGAGTGAATAATAACCTCAAACAATCAAACTCTGATACTATTGAACCTGTTTAAAAAAATCTCTTTTTATAACTACCACTATAACTAAGTGGAGATACAAACAGTAATGTTAAATGTCTTTTATTTGTGGTGTTACTCGGCACCCTCTTCACTGAATGTACTTTTAAAAGAATTTTGTATTTTTATATATTTATTTTTTAAGAGGTTTTTAGGTAAATGGTGTTAAGTAAGTCATGTTAACCATTGATGTAAAACATGGATGTAGCCACTATTCATTAGTTGCAGGGCCAGATAATCACATTACAATTGTCCAAAATGCTCCAGTTGCCCAAATACAGTCCAGAGGTCCCGGTTGGGACTCCAGTTAGCTGAGGTGAAGCCTAGCCTGTGTCAGCACACCGGACACTGCTCCAAGTGGACATTAGAGGAACTGCAGTTTTTGGAAGCACCGCATTCATTTGTCAGTCCCTGAGGTTGCTGCTTTGGAGATGTTTGTTTCTAGGATTATTTGAACCTAAATAACCTTAATTTCCATAACATAAGTAAGCAGTTTGTTTTCTAAACATAAACGGGGATTAAAAGTGATGCAAAAAGGGAAATTAAAAAAAAAACACTGACTGAACATGAACTGCATCCAAAAACCACGTTCTATCACGGGGAAGCCTGTTGTTTAATTCACCTCACACCATCACCAACCCCTGCAGAAGTTCTGTGTTTTTACCGCCCTACTGCTGTCCCAAGCGTTGAACTTTTGAAAGCTCTCTCTTTGTTGTTTTTGGACTAAATGGCAATTGATGATTGTTTTTCCCTTTTTTTTCTGTAGCATGCTATGTCTGTGAATACTCGAGCAAACATGAGCTGCAGCTGGAGATGCTAGTTACCATAGCTGATGCCAAATGTAACTGAAGCGACAATTCATTTTTAAACTGATAGCTAGGTTAATGTTATGTACGGGTCATGTGACCTTTAAAAAAATGTATAGAAGGGTGTGTCAGCTGATCAGTACAGCAACTTCTGACCCGCTTTTAGGTCGACAACCTGCAAAAGCCTTAGCTACTGTCAGTATAGTGACATACATTAAAGAATGTCACCGTTTTGGACACAGCTAACTATCCGTCTGTAGTAATTCACAAGCTCTTTGTTGCACTCCCACCGTGGCTTAGAAACTTGCAGTGCGCTTAGATGCTGGTATTGTGCGCCTTAAAAAGAAGATGAGGAAACTCTGGCTTAGTGTGACATGATGAAGTTATGGGCCTAAAGCTCCTCATTGTTATGTATCTGTGGTCCTGCAGTCCAGCACTGCAGAATATAGAGTGTGAAGGAGAATATATGAGATGCTGTTTTCTGTGTGTGCAGCTGAAGTAATACCTGAAAGTTGAGACAAAGGGGCAAAGCACCCTGGCTCTTTGTTGGCATCTTTCATCGGGGCCAAGCCCAAGTGATTTGGAAACAATTGCAATGTGAAATCTATGTCTGCTGCAATTGCTTAAATGGCAGCTCAAGTATTTAAACATGCTCAGATGATTTACACTCATGCCTGTGTGCTGTGCTAAGGGGATTCCTGAGCAAAGTCATCTGCATTCAGTAAACAACGTGTTATTGATGAGTTGATTTCGTGTGGCTTTGCCAGTGAGCGAGCCGGGGAAAGGATTAAGTCCCCAAGCCAAAACCCAATACAAGTTTGAATAAGGGGATAGATGTGCAGCACTCATTGTAGAAGGAGAGGATAAGCTGTGTTCAACATTAAAATAACAGCTCAATACGTGTGATATGAAAAGGTTCAGAAAGCTCAGACGTAAATGGGAAACGAGCCCGTTTACTGTCTCAGAATGATAAACCGTCCACCAAGAGTCCACGATAGGAAACACCGCTGCTCCAATACTGTGTTTGGAAGAAGTTTGACTTAGTTTTTCTGTTGATAACAGCTTGGCGAAGAACAGCAGCGGAAGATTTTTTTTCTTTTTGAAGATGTTTCATTTGCTGAAGGACTGAGTAAGAGAGGAAAGGTGTAACAACAACAGCAGGTGCTGTGAGGAATCCAAAACCATTCTAATCTAATTACAGCTTCTCTGACATGTTTCACTTGTCACGTCTTGCCATTGTCTTTCCATTTACTAGTTTGGTTTCAGTCATGGTTGTTGTTGGTGTTTCAGTACTGGTGCAGTGCCTGCTTGGGGAGAATGTAACCCAGGTTACTGTTTGTAAAGATAATTCACAGATGTCCCCAAAATGCGTCATATGCAAGCAGTCAAAAAGATACTGTTTCGTAAAGGGGACGATGGCGGTTGTGCAGAACACGTAGGTGAGAAGATGTCATTTACATTTTTTTTTTTTTTTTTTTTTTTTGTGGTCTGTGGTGGAAAACCAAGCAGACGACAGTGGTGATGTGGTGAGCTGCCTCAGGTACAGGTGAGACTGAAATAGAGTGCAGCAAGTCCAGTTGGAGTAACAGATCAACCAGATCAACTAAACATTAGGCATACTCCGATCCAAGCCCATCAGTGCTGCTCACATGATCAGGAATGCTATGACATTTTTTATTAATATATAGCACATTTCATTACATGTAAACTTTTATTACAAGCACTACCTGCACACTTGGATCTAATTCTGGGGAAAATTAATTCAACGTGAAATACTATCATTTACCCTAAACTATTATATAAAAATCTAAGCTCAAATTTTATTGGTTTACTGAGCTGTTAACGTCATAGCATGAGTATTTCCTCCAGTTTTAATCTTTGAGGTACAGGCCCTCACAATACGAAAGGGTGGGTTGAAGTGTTGTATGATAATAAACTGCTGCAGTTTAGTGGCTGCGATGTAGAGTAACAGAAACAAGCTGGGGACAGGTTAAAGGAGCTTAAAGGTCTTCTTTTCACCTATATTTGGATGCCAGGTCCATCTCCTAGCTGTGATTCTATAAGTAAAATTTTAACACTTGTGACGAAACATTTTTTATGTTACAGCTTGAAAAAAATCACATTTATCAAACAGCTTTAGGTCAGAAGGTTTTTTAAAATCCTTAGAATTTGATCGTGAAGAAGGTCCCGCCTCACAGAGAGGGTTTGCACTTGCATGTATTTGTTTGGACATCAAATTGTGGGATGAACAAAGCTAACCCAGCAAGTTCTGCAAACTCACAGCAATATTTTAATAACCAACAGGGTGGAAATAACTGCAGAAACTCATGTGCTGTCAAGCAAAGATTAGTCTTAAATTTGGATAACTGAACAACTTGGGCCAACTCTGCACCAGCAGATCTTAATTAAATAAACACAGTATTACAAAGCTGAAAAAATTCTCTTCTTTTAAAATTTCATTGTGCTGTCAGAAAAAAGAGGACTTTAAGCCTCATGATCAATACAGTGAGAAAACTGTATCCATCCCAGATCTCCACAGGTTTTAAATAACTCTGCATTCAGAAGTGATTTACAGCTCCAACACCACACACATGCAATTATGAAGACTCACAACGCTGACAGTTCGAGCCCCCAAATTGCAAGCTTGCCTCCCTTTTATCATATTTTATTTTATCACTTGACTCTTCCCCAACCAACCGGTTCCAGTCACACAGCCAGACAATTGAGTGTTTGCGAGTTCTGGATCATAATTACGTCTGTCCAACCTTAAAATGTGTCCTCCTGCAACTCATGCTTTTCTCATGAGACGATGATTCCAGTCTGTCTTCATAAATTAGATTTCTGAAAGTTTTGAGATAGTCTTTGTGCTTTTTTAAATTCTCTTTGAGGAAGCCTGTCAACTTAATTATCACCTAGCCTCCTGCTGTGGACTCTCCTTGAAACACCCAGCTTTATGTGCACTGCACTCCTCTGGCCTTTGACCACACCCCCTCCTCCTCATCATATAACTTTAGCATATATTTAGAATTGGATACAGGAGGCAGACTATCTCTACTTTTAAGATTAGGCTTAAAACTTTCCTTTTTACTAAAGCATATAGTTAGGGCTGGACCAGGTGACCCTGAATCCTCCCTTAGTTATGCTGCAATAGATGTAGGCTGCTGGTGGATTCCCATGATGCATTGAGTTTTTCCCTTCCTGTCACCTTTCTCACTCACTATGTGTTAATAGACCTCTCTGCATTGAATCGTACCTGTTATTAATCTTTGTCTCTCTTCCACAGCATGTCTTTATCCTGTCTTTCTTCTGTCACCCCAATCGGTCGCAGCATATGGCTCCACCCCTCCCTGAGCCTGGCTCTGCCGGAGGTTTCTTCCTTTTAAAAGGGAGTTTTTCCTTCCCACTGTCGCCAAAGTGCTTGCTCATAGGGGGTCATATGATTGTTGGGTTTTTCTCTGTATCTATTATTGTACGATCTACTGTACAATATAAAGCGCCTTGAGGCGACTGTTGTTGTGATTTGGCGCTGTGTAAATAAAATAAAATTGAATTGAATAGAAAACCGCTTCCACCTCAGTGCACAAATATTTAAAACAGAGAAGTCAGCTGTTGTACTCCTCTGGTATCAGCCGACCAGCAGATCCTGCTCAGTCACTTCTTAACATCGAGTGCTCATTTCCAAAATGAAAAGCAGCAATTAACACATCAAGGATGACTTTAGTACCGCGCTCATTTTTCCCCACCTCCTTCAGCCTTTGCAGGTAGAGACGGCATTAAAAAAGTGCCCCTGTTGTATGATAAGCATTTCCTCTGCTGTGATAAGAAGCCCTGGGATAGTGACTGTCAAATGAGGCCAATTAATGATGGCTTGATGTGATGTTTTATCTTTTCGAGGCAAGTCCGCAGCTCCTCGCTCACTGTTTTTACCTCCCAGATAAGCTCTACTTTGTTGACTTTGCCCCAGTCTGCCCCAAAACCAAAGGCACTTATTAGCTACCTATCCGAGAGTGACATGTGTGGCTACAGGCCAGCGTTGAATAACGGTCCTTCACTGTCACCTCTGTAGTTTCTGGATTAACAGCTTGATTTGATTTTAAGCCATCATATACACAACAGAGCTGGAGCATTTATTTAGGCAAGGACCAGTGTGCCCCCTTCGGCTGCTGAGAAAGGCCGTTTGGATCGCTCGTGACGAGCGCTGGTTTTTTTGCTAGGCAAAGAAGCTGCGCACTTCAAAAGGATGTATTTCATGCTAATTTAAGGGTTCACCACGAAGATATCAGTTTAAGTAGACTGAAGATTCAGTTGTTTTATGTTTAGATCAGATAGGAGCCATTTAAGATTTAAAGAGTCAAAAGCTTTGGGAGAGTTCCAGTGCTTCCTGCTGAAAGGTATTTACTATAGCACTGCATTTCTTTTTAAAGACAGATAAAAAGGCTAAAGCTAATGATGTCCTTGCTGAGAGTTTAATTTTTTGAAAGTCGCTGAGAACTTCTTCTTATTCATGACCGCATAAGGAGTTAAGAATGTGTAACTTTGGGGAAGCCATCCTCAAAGCTCACCTGTTTTCATGTTGGACTTCATTACTTATAGTGAGAAATTAATTGAGAAATTGATTTTCAAGGATTCTTAGATGTGGACAGAAAATAATTGTTGCCGGCGGGAAACCATAAAGGTCATAACTTTATGACTTGTGGAGCTTTTGCCTCCAGGGCATTTTGAAATGCATTCTAACATGTGCGTATTGTTGTGAAAGCATGACCTTTTTCTCAGTCTGTCAACTCTTTTGATTTTCTTAAACCTCACAATAACCGTGAGTTAAAAACATGCATATTAAAAAAATGAAGGTAGGTTTCTCACAGGAGGCCTGTGTCCTATGTGACAGTCCTATGTATGCAGTCGCCATACTTTCCTTTCTGTCATTCTAAAACCTTTCTTCCTCTTTTTAAGGATGGGTTTGTTGGAATAACGGTTCTGAAGTCAAATTAATTGGAAAAAATGAAAATATGAGAAAGACATTTCACGCTAATTTGTGCTAATTTGCAATTTGTGTGTGAAGTTTCTCTTTTTATAGGTAACTTTTTATTCCAGGATAAAAAACAAACAAAACTAAACTAAGACCTGGTTGATAAATAGTCCTGCATTGAATTTTTTTTAATGTCTTAACCGGCCTCGTCCTTTGGTTAAGAGTTTTTAAAAGTTCAAATATTTAGCGAATAGATGACTTGCTCCCTCACCAGGTCTGCTCGATTTTGAGGTGCTAATTTGCTTGTTGGTGGAATATTGGTGACCAGTGAAATGAACTAGTGGCATCTTCACTTATAAATGATTGCATTGTTCCAAGTTCAGCCGCAGACCTTTCCACCCCATCGGTGAATTTTGCAAATGCGACTTCATGTCACTTTGCTCCACTGAGTAACTGTGAGTGCCTCAGACAATCCACAGTGCTGCTGCTATTCAGGTGAACTCTTTAACTCGATTTTCTCTCACTGATTAAGTCTGATCAAGCCTCCGATAACGCTGCTACACCTGTGTGAAAAAGCATTAAAGCTATTAGAGCTGTGGTATTCGTCCACACGTACAGTTTCTCAAGATCATCTGGTAGATCAGCTTCTGTTGTTTTCCATTGATTTGTGAAAGTATAAAATATATCTTCTTTGTTTATTGTTGATGCAAATATTATTTTTTAAGTCTGCCATCTTCCGCAGAGGTATGCGAGAGATGGTTAAGGTTGTGTTGTGATATATTTACAGCTGTCAGTCAGCAACCTCCTGAGACTGAGATAAGATAAACTCCTGAGACGTCGCATCTTACCACTTGCAGTATCAAGGAGCACATACACCAGTCATGCAAGCCATCCAATTCTATTTGATATATCCCAAGCCAATACAAGCTGTCAGTCAGCATTAAACTCAGATTCACATATTTACAGAAAAGTTGTGCTGCTGTCATTAGGGAGCAAAGGCCAACAACTCAAGTAAACTACTCAACAGCTGTTCAGAAAAAGTCATGCAGATCATGTTAGGAAGTTGTTACTTTAGCAAATTCAAATTCAAATTTTATTTTATTTGTCACGTACACAGTCATACACAGTACGATATGTAGTGAAATGCTTGGACAACTACTCGTGACCTAAAGAAAACAAAAAAAGGAAAGGCTATGAATAAGATAGGAAATAAATATGCAAAATTAAAAAGGGTAAATTTAACTAGGAAGGAATAAAATATAAATTAAGGTTAAAAATGAAATAACAAGCAGTCGATCAGTGGAATCAGTGGTTATTTATATGCCCACATCATGCAGAAGTATCATTTTTCTTTTATACTGTAATTCTGAAACTCAGCAATTGAATGATGCCACTCCTGAGTATAAAAGAAGTTTAGAGAGCGTATTCAAACATTACATTTTCTCAGTAAGTGTTTTGACCCTTTTAACTCTCTCTCTGCCTCTTGTTTGTGTAGGAATAGTACATTTTGGGTTTTGTTTTTTTGTGGTTTTTAGCACAGATAAAAATTTCAAAGATATGGTGACACCAGAGAGAGTGCAGAGACATTGAAAAACCAATGTTCTATGAATCCTTGTAAAGAGAAACACTGTTAAAAATCACTGTTTAAGGTCAGTTATGAGAAAAAGAAAACCCCTCAGTGGCAAGTGGATAAAGACCTTGGCCCTGGAAGCTCAAGGTACTTGAAGGATCCTATAGTGTGAACACAGCCAGTAACAAGGTTATGGAGCGTCATTACGAAACTTTTGTGGTTGTTTTGTGTCTTTTTTTTGGGTATCATTTGACGTGTCTTTGATGTTATTTTTGTGTTTTTGAGGTTGTTTTGTGCCCATTTTGTTTCTTTGCAGTTGATCTAGCTCACGTATTGGTCACATTTCTTGTCTTTCTTGGGGTTTTGCTGTATTTTATCTCTCATTCTTTTGCATGTCTTTGTGGCCTTTTTGTGATTCTTGCTCACAGCTTTGTCTCTCTCTTTTGACATTTTCCCGTCATTTTCTTGAGATGCACCCACTTGCGTGCATAGACTGTGCATAACAATTGATATAACCACTGTTGAAACCGTACCATTTGATAACCAACATCGTTTTATGTTTTTGGAGTCAGAAGCTACTACATTTGCATGAGAGGGTGGAGTGTCAAATGATCAATTTGGGCTAGCAAACATGGTTAACAAGCTGTAGTCCCAAACTGTGCAGGTGCATCACACAAGACCTGCACCAGCTAATTAGTAAAAAGTAACAATAAACTTAGAAATTCACTCATAAACGAATATGACAAATAATTTGGCTTGACAGACCTATTAGAAGCCAAATTATTTTTCAGATAATTGTTTTAAAAATGCTCCACAAGGTATCATTAGCTCAGACACAGTCTAAACGGCTAGTTTGGGGATTCTAGTCAGTGGAGGTGAGGCTTGTCAGATGATGATCAGCTACAGCTCTATTTGTCAGGACGCTTATCGGCCACATACCTAAATTTAAGAGACTAAAATGTAAAATTGGAATTTTTTTAAGGGAGTCTCTGGTGATTGCCTTGTTTTCTATAGCCAAAAAAGCCTTGAGTGCACTTGAGAGGAAGTGCAGGTTTTCACACTGGAAATGTCTGAGGTAAAGATCACTGTTGATGTTAGCGCAGCTAGCTTAAAAACCGAAACTTTGATTTATCTGTAAGTGACAGTGGTGTGCTTTGAGTGCAGTGCTTATTTTCTATCGCTTAAGTGGTGTTTTTTGCATTTGCTTTTAAGGATTTTGCATCTATTTATGCATCTTTTGGCTTATTCTCAGAAATAAAGCGTTTGCGATTTGCACGTGTCTTTATGGTTTTTATGGCGTTTTGTTATTTGCATTGCTTGTGGTTTGTTGACATCTTGACCTCTGGGCTTTGTTTATTTATGCAGACACGATCACCACAAACAAATGTGAGTTAAAAAAAAATAAAACAAAATACAGGAAAGCTGTTGCTCAGATTGTAGGTTTACATTTAAAAAAAAAAATAAAAAATTAGAAAAATCTGAGGATCGTAATCTACAAACACACTCTGTACTGTAACCAGGCTGCTGCTGTAAGGGTCTGAAGTCAGATCCATCCTGCTTGAATACATTTCAGATGATTTAAAAATGATTAACTGAAAACAGCAACGCGACCTTTTCATTTCTCAGCCCCCCCCCCCCCCCCCATCAGCACCTTTTTTCTTCTTCTTCGTAGCTCAGGGTGGTTGTGCAGGGTGTTTGATGGGGGATGGGGTTGCTTGTCTTTGTAGTAGTCACAGCTCCAAATCTCATTTGTAATGGTTATCAGCTGGTTGGGCTCTTCACAATAGCTAATGGGGAAAACAAATCGGTATTTGCCATGTTTATCATTTGATTAACCTTCATATTATCCCTCTGTGTAATTAGCCTAATTATGAGAGGCTTTACACTGACACTCTGATATCGCTTGTATAAACAGGTCTGAAATTTCTTGGCCGTGTTCAAATGGAGCGATACTTTTCTTTAAAAACTGAGTGTGTACCAGACATGTGTTGTAAGTTCCATCAAGTGATAAAATTATAAAATAATCTAAAATCCACAGACACGTCAAACTGCCTTGTGCAGAAGGGTCTTGTTGGTAGATGTCAAACAAAGAGAGTGCGCCTAGTGTAGAAGCAGACAAGGAACCGTTAATACCCGTTGCAGCAACCCGCCCAACAAGTTTGCTCTTGCATCTCTGGGGAAAACTTGCTGCCTGCTCGCTTTTGTCAAACCTGAGTCTGCCAGCTCTCGTCAGATCTGCGTCCGAGTGCAGACTGGATGAGTTGTGATCGGGACCCTCTTCTTCCCCGAGCTCTGAGCATACTTGCTTTGACACAACAAAAAGGTGATTTTGCCTGCTAGCCTCCTCAGTCCCCTTTGTCATGGCCAGTTTGTGTCAAGCGCTGGTGCAATGACTGACTTACAGCAGGTGTTGAAACAAGACAGATTGCAGCTCGTATTAGACGTGAAGTTACTTCACAGTAATGTATCAAGACCTCCGAAGACCTTTTCTTACCTTACAGTTCATTTAGGCCTTTTTGTGACTGTGAGGATACAACTTTAGTTTTAGTGTGATGGCTTCTCTTGTAAACTTTTCTTGACCAGACCCCAGAGGGCTGTGGGGCAAATCTGGACTTCTACCACAAGACATGTGGCCTTGACATCAAATATTTTAAGTGACAAAAAGTGTTTTTAAAACACAGCACTATGCTGTAAATATAAGACTAGAGGAAATAAAAGGAAAACTGCCATTTATTTAGAGTAAATAATTCCATTTAAATCTAATAAAATAATAAAATATAAGCAATTACCAGCTGAATAACCCATTTATAGTCTCACTTTAAACCCTCATTTACTCAACTGCCCATTTATTTTGTTTGTTTTTAAATCATCATAAGATCTCTTGAGACTTTTTGGCTTTTTGTTGGACAAAATGAGAAATTTGAAACACCTTCGTGACCAGAAAAGAAACAAAAATTGTTTTAGTCTGAAACCTTGGTTGGAAGACACATACACACACATTGTTTCCTTGATCCGCATCAGAGTTGTTGAATTGATTTTCACCTCATAAAACATTTGCAAAGCCAATATTTCAAATACGTATTTTAGGTCAGGCATTGCTTAGATTCGTTGTTTTCCCCTTTGATCTGCGTTGGAGCTTGGAAGTATTGTTCTCTACATTGTGCCTTGTTACACTGTTTGGACAGTACTGACAGCTGCAGGGAATCAAGTTCGGAGCAGACTAGCGAACTTGTAAGGCACAAACATGTTGGGGTATCCATTGTTAGGACGCAGCTGAAAGATTTTAAGGAAAAAACTGGACAATACGCAGATTGGTATTGATTTCTTGCCTTTTTTAAAGATGTAATGTACATAACCTTGATACATTTAAACAAAAATACCCAATAAAAAAGAAAATCTTTGACACCATCATCAGATTAAAGTACTGGTCTGTTCTTTTATCTCTTAGGGGCCTTACCAAGACCTCTCACTGTGCTGGGAATTAACAGAGATGTTCTACTCGACCTAATCCACGCCATACATGCTTCACAAGCATAAGTAAAATAAAGTGATGCCTGACATTTAAGTGCAGAGAATTGCTTATCTTGTCTAGAAAAGTACATCCTTACTTTGAGTATTACATTTACACACAGTAAAGACCCAGACTTGTCAGCTGGATTATTTGTAGGTCATAGTGTGATATTGCCCGGAAGAAATTATAGGAAATTGCAGCAAAATACTCCATGCAACACAGATTGCAACAGAGTCCCTGTGTTAGATTACTACTTTTATTGTCGTTATACTATGTATAACAAAACTTCAGAGCGGGTACATCTGCAGGTGTAAAAAGAACAAGCATGCAGTTATTTATACAGTAAATCTAAAAAAGTGACTATGTATATATTTTAAAAAACTGCTAAATATATAAGGTATATGCATGATCTGGTGATGAGATAGGAGATGCGGTCGTGCTAGGGAGTAGCATGATGATGCAAGTATTTTGTCATTTCACAACGACTTAATTAAGGGTAAGCAGTAGTATTCTAATCTCTATGATATTGCTTATCGATCAAGGAGCACTTGGCTGTGATATTGTAAAGTTATCAAAGTTATTTCAGGAGGAGGTTTAGGTGATGCAGCCCAGCCCAGGTGTTTGCATCGCCATGACTCCATGGCAAAAAGCCAACAAGAGTTTTGTTATCTTTTGTGGTATTTCATAAAATAGTCCCTGTGGGGACTAAAAGAGTGTTACTCAACTCTTTATTTCATCAAGGTAATTGTTAAAAAAACTTTCATGATTGCTTTTTAAGCATAACTGCAATCACAAAGACATGAGATGCTAACGTTAAGCTGTAAATGAATTACACCACAGTTGTATGAGTTCAGTGTCTCCATCGCTAACCTCCTGTGTGAATGTTCCCTGTCAGCTTCGACACTTTTCTAACCACTTTTTTAGTAAACATCTACTTTGAGCCATGCAACAAACTAAAAGTAATTCCCTGTTTGGTGATTGCAACCTGTTCAGCTATTCAACCAGCCCTCTAAAGCAGAGCAGGTCAAGTGCTGGAAAGACTCAGCAACAACCTCCTGCAGATGGGAACCTTTAATTTTTAAAGCATTTTCATTCGCATGGCTGATCCTCTGCACACTGCGTCACGAACCGTGAGTGCTAATCCCAGTCACCAACCACCTCTTTATTTAGTATGAAAAATCTTCCAGGCAAAGTGGATCTCCTTCTTCATCTCTGTAGTGTCTTTTTGAAGTAATGTTTTGATTGGTGCCCAGTGAACCAGATTTGTGTAGCTTGAACTGAACTCTACTCATGGGACAAAGACCGAGGTGGAAACCAGCGTAATTGCCCTTTAAATCTTAGTTCACCTTTTCTTATAAAGATATTCTCATCTGGATGCCCATGCAAATACATTATTTCAGTATTTGTTGTTGAGAAGCAGTTTGTTGTAGATTAATGCAAAAAATCAGAAAATGAACAGTTTTATGTTTTAAGAGTGTCAAACATAAAAATGCACAAAACCTCAGTGGTTGTGAAAACATTCTGTAACTATTTGGGGTAAAAGGGGTTAAATTTAAACCCTGCACCAATTTTGATTTTAATTAAAAGCCATTTTTACTGATGCCATGCATGCAATGCATCTGTCATCATCAAGGTCAGGTGTTTAAGCGCTTAGTAAGTGGTCTTTTGTGTCCTTCCTATAGACTGACGTCGGTTCCAGATCTGAATACCGAAGCCAATGTCCAACCGGTTAAATCTTCATTCTTTCTAATGGCCTGCAGGGGGCGACTCCTCTGACTTTAAAAAGAATTGTGAATGTATAGAGGCAGAACCAGCCCAAGGTTTTATGAGTTCCTAAGCAGAAATTGATTTGGGGTTAGTATGTCGAAGGCATTTGACTGTGTCCTGTGGGGGGTCCTCTGGGAGTATGGGGCCCATTGCTAACAGCCATTCAGTCCTTATACAACCGTTGCTGGAGCTTGGTCTGCATAGCCGGCAATAAGTCGGACTCGTTCCTGGTGGGTGGTGGGCTCCACCAGGGCTGCCCTTTGTTACCAATTCTGTTCCTAATTTTTATGGACAGAATTTCTAGGTGCAGCCAAGTGGTAGAAGGCTTTCACTTGGTCTCAGAATCTCATCTCTGCTTTTCGCGGATGCTGTGGTTCTGTTGGCTTCATCGGTGATTGCCTCCAGCTCGCCATGGACCAGTTCGCAGCCGAGTGTGAAGTGGTGGGAATGAGAATCAGCACCTCCAGATCTGAGGCCATGGTCCTCAGCTGGAAAAGGGTGGCGTGCCCACTCCGGGTCAGAGACGAGTTCTTGCCCCAAGTGGAACAGTATAAGTATCTCGGGGGCCGGCCCCTGCGATAAGCGGAAGAAGATGGATGGTTATTATGTCCATTTGTAACATTATATATGTTGCAAAGCCATTATCGTGGCTTTACTGCACTGCTGCCTTTGGTTTCATACGTCACCTCATTGCATAGACTTTGAGGTTTCTGTTTAACTAACATCTTTCTGTGTGCACAAAAATATACAAACAACTTGTCTTGTGTGACATTTTGCATGCTCCTGGGGTCCCCTGTTAGTGTGGGGCCTTAAGCAGCTGCTAAGTCTGCTTATGCCTCAGGCTGGCTCCCTATAGAAGTCTATGAGGGGGAAAAAACAGCTCTTGGTTTCCTTGATGTGACCTCCGTAAACACTTTCCTGTTAAGTTTTTGTTTTAAAATCTCCAGTGTCATGTCCTATTTTAAGAAAATAATGTCCATTTCTTAATAATAGTTTGGTCCCATTAGCATCAAAAACATAAAGTATGGCGTAGCTTGTTATTAACAAATCACCTTTGATAAATGCATGAGTTATAGTGTCCCATCACTTTCTCAGTCAGATCTCATCACATCTTATTTCAAAGACTCAGCTCAAACCCACATAACAAGACTTTGATAACCAATGTTTGAAGTGAAAGTGGGCACGTCTATCCATTATATACATTTTGTGGTCGTGCCTATTGCAGACTTTACTCTCATGGCTCCGGGTGTAGATTTCATCAAAATGACTTCAGACTGGTATGCGCTGATACCTGATGCCTTCCAAGTACAATCAGTCGATATTGAGCAGTAGTAAAAAAAAAAAAGTAACAAGGTAACAGTGAAGTTTTTGAGTTTTTGTCCATCCATCCATTTTCTTCCACAGTCGCGAATGCATTATCAAATACCAATGCACTCAAATCTGCCAGGTTCAGTATTTATCTAAAAAGGATTAAATTACAGTAATCCCACCCACCACAGCAGATTTATGATCATCTTTTTTAGGGTCTTCCAGCTTCTTGTTTTGGTTTCCTGGGCCATGATGCTTTGCTTCACTCTCCTCAGTTTTTTTAGCTGTCGAAAACTGCGATGTAGAAGCTGCTAGAGCATTTTAAAAAACAGAAGCTTGTGAACTGTGTGTGTGTGTTTTCTTATCTTTTTTTTTTTCCGATAGGTTTTCGACATGTGATTCAGCTCGCAGCCTCAGAAGAGTTTTTGCTAGAAAGCATGTCATCCTTTATCCTCCCCCAAAAATCTCTGAACCTTGCCATATTATGTTAGAATTCAGCTCTCTCAGTGGTCCTCTTTGGATGGTTTTGTTTGATAGTTTCCTTGGTAGATATGAAAGACTAATGCAGCAGAAGCACCTGCAGCAGTTCCTCAATGACAGCTGTAAAAGTGCAGCGGAACAGCTGTGAGAAGACAGCCCGGCTGCCGTGCCCCCATAAAACAAACTGTTAAACACGGTGTCACCGCTTTGTGAGTCATCCTGTAACTGCCCCGGCTATCAGAATTGATTTTTCTTCCATGAGCTCCAATAGTGTTTTTTGTGACTGCGAGTGCACCTTCAGTGCGATTCCTCACTGTTTTGGTTGTCTTTGTGTGTTCATTTATACATGTTTTCTTCCACTTTGTGTGTACATTCTTATTCCAGAACACAGAAAAGGAGGTACAGAAGGGCCTACTATAACAAATTATCTTCGTTATGGTAGAGAAAGGCCTGAAGTAGGAATTGCAATTGGTCCACGTGTTTAGTCAGAAGATGTTTACAGCAAACCTTCATATACGTATGTCCTGTACTGCAGAAATTGTAATTGTGTGGTTTTCCTCTAGTTGCTTTTATTTCCTCCCACAGTCCTAAGACTGTGGTGTAGACTGTGGGTGTGATGGAAACTGCAATGGCGTGAATATGTTCATCTACCTGTTATCGACTGATGGTCTGTCCAAAATAAACCCCCTCACTTTCTCAAGCTGAAAGGGGAATTCCCCTGATCGTACAAAACAAAGTGCAGTTACAGGTGTGAAAGAGTTGCACGAGCACTTCTTGAGGGCAAAGAGGGAATTGCACAAAGTGCATCATCAGGGTGACGGCCATAACTTAAAAATAAAAGGTGGGAAGAAGCTTGAATGTCTAGCAAAATGGCCTGTGGTTAAGTTACACATCCTAGGTTTGAACAAAAATAAAAATAGCCGCCGTGTGGTTCTGCTGAACTGTTCGTGACCATTTATTGAAAAATATGCCCATCATGACAAAAAAACGATAGTTTGACATTATTTTTTGTGACATATCTGCTGTTCCAACGGTTGGTGCTCATATTAAACATAACCAGAGTATCACACATTTTCTTATATTGAGTAATCCCTGCATTTCCTTTCTCTTCTTGGACCCCTATGATGCCACTGAGTGGGATTTATAGCTTACTAGAAGCCCCACCCACCTGTCATTTAAACTTTATTTGTGAGGAGCAGCCAATCGTAAGAAAGCTGGCTTAAGTTATGTGGAGTTGGTCTTAAAGGAGGAGGAGCTAAACAAATCAGTGGAAAATGCTCCTGGAGAGAGGACCTGAAAGCAAAGTGCAAAGCAGAATAAACTGATCACAAAAAACAAGTGAAACAAGAGAGGGTGGGGCATCGTAAAGGAGGGATATCAGACACAGGTATAAATAAAATACCCATCACACAGCAACCATCATTTCATCACTCTACCAGTGTCACATCATGTAATCAGGACTACAGGGAATACTTCTGGATGTATTCAGGATGATCATATATAATAACCATATTTTTGATACTGAATTTGATTATTACAGCCCACACGGGTTAGAAGAGAATGACTTTGTCAATATGAGTGGACAAGTTGCCTTTGGTTCACCAAGTCACAGATCAGTTCATAATAAATATACAGTCATCCACATACCTTAATAAAGCTTCAGTAAAATTATAAGTAAAATACATCACGGCAACTACTAATTGCATTTGGCACAAATAATTCCTCATACACAGTATTAAGCTGTACAGCACTAAACAAGAGGCGCAGCACAGTTAAAACATGATTGTGATCACACTGTGGTGAACACAGGGTCAGCAGCAGGGAACCGCACCCCTATCTGACACACTGATCTTCCACATTCATGTCTTCTAACAGTTTAGGCAGACCTCTGGTTTAAGCGTCTTTAGTCTTGTGTGGCTCATAGCTGATAACTTTTACTCTGTACTGCGTCTGTAGAGATGAGGCGTTGGGAAAGACTGGCCTAAACACTTCCTGTCACTGAAAATCATAATCACTATGCACGCATGTCATAGTTGACGCACTTTAATTCTAATCAGATCAGTTGTTAGATGTGGAAACCTTTTCATCTCTCTGTATTTTTTGTATATTTTGTGTCTCGTTGTATGTCACCATTTCAAGCCTTCACATAACGGGCTCTGCTGGAGTTCCTTGCCACTTTTCGTGGTCCTTTTTCAGCACTGAGTGTTTATTAGACAGGTTTAAATGTAAGCTGCCACTGCAGTAGATGGCTTGTTTGCTTCCACCCTCAACCTCATCTGTGAAAAAGCCAGTCTTCTGTTATTTACACAAAGGAGAAGCTTTGGACTGCTGAAGTACATTTCTGAAATAAACTGCTCTCTAGAGTAGACCTTGAATGGATAAAATAATGGCACTTTAAGCCATATGAAGAGAGTGTGTGTTTTTCAAATAGTTTATTTGTTCATGTTTTAAAAGAAGGGGGGGAAAAAAATCATTTGACAGATGAAATGCTGAAATTTACGCATACGTGTGACACGCCCGCGTGCAGCCTTTTTGAGCTTAAAAAACCCCCGCCAGGGTGCCTCCGGGGTAAACTGCATCACAAGTCACTGGACCATATTGATCATAGTCAATTAATATGTAGCGCACAAAAGATTGCGAGAAGACCTGCTGAGGAAGACTGCTGCTATGAAACGGCGCACTCCCATCCAGACAGTCTCTAAAGCATCCAGGAAGTGGCTTCGCTTTGCAGCCCTGAAACCTTAAAATCGCACGCCGCTCCAGAGCACTGTTATTAAACTATTTTTAAAAAGAGGTCACATTTTTTTAAACACAATCAGAGATTTTTATTCGAGGGCAGTCCTGAATTATTATTTCAGTGCAGTCGTGATTTTCTGTTTAAAATGAAGGCCGCTGCAATTTATAAGCCTAGCTGATCGCACGCGTAATCTATGAATCACAGGAATGATTATATGCTGAAGTCATCAGTGAAGTGGCTTCTGTGTTGTGCGCTCGGAACGGCACAGAAGTCACTTGTTTTGCAGAAATTTTATTTAAAATAACAGATGTGAGTGGGTTTAATGTGCACTTTAGGGCCCAGTATCCATAAAGCGACGCCCTGCTGCGCATTATTTGCCATCGCCAAAGAATGCAACCACACACTGACACAGAAATTTTCCTTTCAGGATGTCACATATTGAGTCTTACTCACACATCCTAAGATCATTTCTTCTCTTTCCCTCCTTTTCCCTTTCAATTCATCTTTTATTTTGTTAGCCATTTGAGCATTGGGAAATGAAAGCATGTGCATTGAAAGGACAGGTGGGTGTGAGACACCAGCGAGCGTCTGAATTGTAGCATTAAGAGCATGAGAGAAGGGAGGGGGGGGGGGAATCAAAAGTAAGAACCATTCAGACGGCAGGAGGAGCAGGGATTTGAGCAGATATTAAAAGATGATTGTGCGTGGGCTTTTACTGCTGTGCTCCGGAGAAAGAATGTAAACCCTGTATCAGTCAGAGTGAGGATAATAAACAGTAAAAACATCAGAACACAGCACAACAAACACAAACAAAAAGAAGGATGGGGAAAAGCACGCCGTATAAATATTTCAAATATTTCAAGTGATTTCAGAATGCGATGGTGAAATACTGGAGGTTTGTGTCCTCAGCTGCTGCAAGTTCCTCCACTCTGTGGTGGTCTTCCCTTCACTGGAACTGTGTTACCGACATGCGTGTTAAACAAAAGCATCGGTTAGAGGTGAGACTTGGTGCCATTTTGGAACATTTTGATAAGTTCGACTCTCATGCACCAAAAACAAAGACAACAGAAGCAACATGAAATTAAGTAATAAGTAGTCAAGTGTTGTTTCTTTGTGTGTGCGTGCGTGACTGTGGATCATTGTTCTGTCATTCCCAAACACTCATCTGATCTCATTTTTGACAGCTACATCAACGCTAAAAAAAAATCATTGATGGTTACATCAGGGTTACAGCATTTTTCAATACTTTTTCCTCTTCCAAAGTCTTTTTGTTTTTAAAGTACTTTGTTGTTTTCACCGCTCTTTGTCTCTCATATCACTCTTTTGATTTGTTGATCTCGTGCCGACATCGCAAGCAAGTGCGCAAGTAAAGAAAGCGAAGGCTCAGAGTCAGAGTTCAAAGTGATTTCCTTTCGACTTTAACGCTTGTTGTTGCTTTATTAAATCGGACACTTTGCTGCATGTCAGAACACGCTGTTTATTGCCTTGTTTTTCGTTTTACAGCGTAATTCTGCCAGACGCTTTCAAGCAGACTCCGTCGTCGGGGAGAAAAAAGTAGACGTGAGCTGTGTACGCTTATAATTGGTGTAACTTGTGCTGCATGTGGATACAGTGGCCTCAGTCACTTCTTTTATAAAGCAGAAACGGTGACACATAGAAGGTGTTTAATGCAGCAGGTCGGGTCTCACTGAAACTGTCAAACTCACATTGAACTTGAGCAATTTAAAGAATGTGAGTAAAAGCACAGTTCGTACTGCTGTCATGTACAGCTGGGGGTAAATATTCAGATTTTTAGTCGTGCTTGCAGGGTTAGGGATGGATGTTTGGAGACAGAGACAAAAGCAAATGGTAAATGGATTTGGTTTTTATATGGTGCTTTCTACTCATGCCCATTCACACGCATTCATACAAGCACTTTTTTCATTGCTAACGTTCATACATGGTTAGTGCACCCATCCTGTTGCCAAATGTCAGCCAAAGGTGAAAGGGCAGTCTAAGGGCAGGGTTTCTGTTTCATGTTATAAGTAGGGATGTCCCTGGTGACTAAAATCCCGTCCACACGTAAACGCAGAAATGAAGGAAAACGCTGCTAGGAACATGCCAAAGCAACAGGTGGCGATATATTCCTAACCTGTAGAAATGTTGGCCAATCAGAAGTCTAGAAGCCTCGGTGGGAAATAGTAAACAAAGCTGGGGCATAGAAGCAGAGCCGAGTTGTATGTAATACGTAAGCATTTAAACACTGCAGAGAGTACAATTAACAGTATTGTAGAAATTAATTTCACCGAAACAATAACATGGCGCACAGTGTGACGTCAAAAAAGGCGCACACCTTTGACGCTGCGTTTTCTGCGTTTTCTCCGTTTTTCTCGTCCACACCTAAATACAAAAACTGAGTTTTCGAAAATATCCACCCTGGCAGGCATTTTTAGAAATCTCCGTTTTCAGTGACCGAAAACGCCGTTTACGTGTGGACGAAAGGTGCAAACGCATAGAAAAACCTGCGTTTTCAAAAATACCCGAGTACGTGTGGACGTAGCCTAATTTTCAAAAAATAACCAACTAAAAGTAGAACACTCCTGATCGCAATACATGGGTTTTAAATATTTAAGAGCATTTTGAAACTGTTATTGATGTTATCAAATTATATTTTAGTTGCTCCTGAAATGTGTGGTCGTTGCTTCATCTATAACACACGCAATGTTAGTTTGCTGACTGTGGCTGATATCAGCCGTGCTTACTTCATCCGATTAGGGTCCACATGTTGGTGGACCTTAAACCTACGGTTGGGCTTTGCTCTATTAACATCACTAGTTTACTTGACAGTCCTTCACAGTAGTTTTCTACATCAGAATGCTTCAGAACTGACCTGGTTAGCATGTCTTACTTTGGACCTTACTTGTTTCCACATCACTCGGAGAGAGTGGCGCAACGTCTGTGGGCTCCTGTGTTACAATTAGTTTTACAAAACGAGTTCAAAAAGTGAAGAAATAATCATGTAAATGTAGTAATTTATTGCTGCTTTACCAATTTAGCTGGTATCCATACACTTAGCATCATTATTTGTCATGTGAACAATATTAATGCTCCCGCTTGCCATTGCAGGCTGTAATTTGAGAAGTAAAATCTCCATTGTCTCTGTTTCCTCATCGAGTATGCATGCAGAGAAACCTGCGCTTTGTCACAGTTAACATCACACCCCACCCGTTAAATTTGTTGTCCCACTTTTAATTTCTGCATCACTATTGAGTTTGCAGCCCCTGACTTTTAATAACTCTGTGTCCCCTCCTTAGAACCATGTGGAACCCAGTGAGTGAGCAGACAGGACAGGTGACTGCCAGGATGGAGACCACTCCATCTTTGGGTAGTGCGAGCATCTCCGTCTCGCAGCAGCAGGCACCTAAGAAGTTTGCACCTGTGGTCGCCCCCAAGCCCAAGTTCAACCCTTACAAACAGGTGGGAGAGGCCACACTCTCCGAGCCGGCAGGTAAGCACACAGTCTTCAAATTGCTTCAACTAAGAAAATATCATTATCTTACAAAATAATTAAAATGTCCCACTTTGCAGCATTTATTAGTAATATGATATTTCTGTTGTTAAACTCTGCACTCTCCATGTTTAGTACTCGCCCATATTTCATCTTCTGCAGTTAGCAGTAAACCCGTCCTACCCTTACAGTGGTTACAAGTGCAACAGAGTACATTTTAAATTTTACTGTTGAGTGTCTTGGGCATTTCTTTATTCAGCATTATATTTAACAGTTACTGAGACAGAAATCTAAGTGTTAAACTGAACTGCTTGTTCAGTGAATATTCCCATGTGTACTTGATATTGATTTCCATACAGTACAATTCATAAAACATACATACGATATAATTTCATCCCTAAAAAGCTCTGACACTAAAACATATATGACGTGATGCTAAACGGCATTTTCTTTTTTATCTTTTTCTTGTTCACTAATCACTAATATAATAAAGTTTACTGAAGTATGGAGCTTACAATACTCTGGCTATGATGTGTTAAGACTGAATGGAAAGTTCAATTCAATTCAGTTTTATTTATATAGCGCCAAATCACAACAACAGTTGCCTCAAGGTGCTTTATATTGCATCTTAAAGACCCTACAATAATACAAAGAAAACAGAGAAAACCCCAACAATCATATGACCCCCTATGAGCAAGCACTTTGGTGAGAGTAGGAAGGGAAAACTCCCTTTTAATAGGAAGAAACCTCCAGCAGAACCTGAGAGGGCTCAGGGAGGGTGGGGGGCAATCTGCCACGACCAGTTGGGGTTAGGGGAGGAAGACAAAGACAAAGACACGCTGTGGAAGAAAGCCAGAGATTAATAATAGGTAATGATTACATGCAAAGAGGTCTATTAACACATAGTGAGTGAAAAAGGTGATGGAAGAAGAAACACTCAATGCATCATGGGAATTCCCCAGCAGCCTAGACCTATTGCAGCATAACTAAGGGAGGATTCGGGGTCCTAACTATATCCTTTATTAAAAAGGATGGTTTTAAGCCTAATCTCAAAAATAAAGAGGATGTCTGTCTCGTGAATCCAAACTGGAAGCTGGATCCACAGGAGAGGTGCCTTGAAGCTGAAAGCTCTGCCTCCCATTCTGCACTTAAATACTCTAGGAACCACAAGTAAGCTAGAGTAAGCCCACAAGTAAGCTTACAGTTTCAGGGTGAAGTGCTCTAATGGGGAGATACGGTACTATACGATTGTTAAAACAAGATGGTGCCTATTCAAGACCTAGAAGTAATACACACATGAACTAGTTTGTCAGCATCACACTGAGACAGGATTTTTCAAATTTTTGAAATATTGCACAAATGAAAGAAAGCAGTTCTACATATACTAAACTACACGTATAACTCCAGGTTTTCTCACAGTATTACTAGAGGCCAAGGTAATGCCATCCAGAATAAGAATCTGGTTAGATACCATGTTTCTAAGAATAAAATCTAATAGATAAAGTTGGGTGTCATCTGCAGCATCTGCGGCACTAAGATCTAGTAAGGCAGATACGTTTTCATTTATTATGTAAGTGCTAAATTACACACATGAGTTTGTTCACAGGTGTGTAAAATACCAAACACTTCTTTAGCCATTGTCAAGATGAAAGCCAACGTGATCTACAGTCACTGCAGCACAGTTGATGAGAGTGCGGCTGTGAAAAAACGTTTGCACATTATTTGGGTGACCTGTAAAGGATGCAGCTTAGCCCGAGGAAGTAACCTGTGAAGAGTGACACAGAAAAGCAAAAAGTTTCCATAAGGCATCTGCTCACATTAGAAAAACATATTTTTAAAAGATGGCAGCTTCACCTCGTTTCATCTGCGCCGGCTTTACCTGTAAAACTGGAAAGTTGGACATGTTTGACTTTATAACTGCTGCACTTTTATACTGGTCCAGTTTAGGTTAAGAAATTATACCTGATCGTTAAATCATTCATTAACTGGAGGCCAAGCTTATGCAATCCAGAGTGAGAATCTGGTTAGACACCATTTTTCTAAGATTCGTAGAGCCGAGTACAATAATCTCAGTTTTATCTGAAGCAGAAAATTGGTGTCACGGGTTGCCGGGCAAGCCGTCTGGTGTGGACCCAAAATGCAGGCACTGGCTTGATGCGAGTGAGCGTTTTATTTACAACCAGCGATATACAAACAAAAGCGAGAGTGGTAAGGACAGCACTAAGAAATGACCTGAACTGGGGGAAAATTAAAGAACAAATCTGGAACACGCCACATACAGGAAGCAACGTGGGATGAGGGCAGAGAGACGCGGAGAAACGCCAACTAACGCATACGAGCCGACAAAGAGCACAGACCGACACCCACTATATATACACACACACGCAATGACACACAGGAGGGAAGCACAGCTGATCCTAATGGACGTGATGACAGGAAGACACAAGGTGAACACAGTGTGAACAGACATAGACCATCAAAGTAAAACAGGAAGTACACTGTTTTATAAACACACACTGAAAGACACGAACACAACACCGGGATACAACAAGACACAAGAACCAAAAAACCCTAAGGACTGATACCCAATCAGAAGAAGCTAGAAAATAATAACAATAAAGTCAAAACGCTGGGTCAGCGACCCCAGGACCATGACATTTAGAGGTCATCCAGATCTTGATATCTTTAAGACATTCGTGCAGTTTAACTAATTGGTGCGTGTTATCTGGCTTCATGAATAGATAAAGTTGGGTGTCTTCTGCATAGCAGTGAAGATGTATGCTATGGCTTCTGATGATACTGCCTAAGGGAGGTGTGTATAATGGAAACAGAATGGGTCCTAGCACTGAACCCTGTGGAACTCCATAATTAACCTTAGTGTGTGAAGACAATTCTCCATTTACATAAATAAATTGGAGCCTATTAGATGGTTATGATTCAAACAGCTGCAGCACAGTACCTGTAATAGTTACAGCAGGCTCTAATCGCTGTAAAGTATTATGGGCAACAGTATTAAACACTGCACTGAGGTCGAGCAGGGCAAGTACAGAGATGAATCTGCTGTCAGAGGCCAGAAGAAGATCATTTGTAACCTTTACATTTATAACCATTTCTGTACTGTGGTGAGTTCTGAAACCCGACTTTAAATAAATCATAACTCTGCAGATGATCTGTTAGCTGTTACAGCTACTCTATTGACATTGGCCTATAATTAGCTAAGGCAGCTGGATCAGCTAACGGTTTAACTACTGCCAGCTTGAACGTCAGTGGTACATAACCAATGCTACAGCTGCTTGTTCAACAAATATTCCCAGGTGCACTTAAAATTGATTTCCACACAGTATAATTCATACAATGTACATACAACATGATTTTCATCCCTAAAAACCTCCTTGATGAAAGACTATGATAAAGAGCCTTTTGTTTTTATTTATTTATTTGTTAGTTGGAGATCGGTTGATCATATTTAGGATTGAAACATTAATTAATCGCAGGACTTTTGTAGGACTGGGGTATAAAAGACACATTGATGATCAATTGGAGAAAAAGAGTCTAAATAAGTAGTAAATACTAGTTAACTAGTTAATATTAAAGATAATATTAATATTAAAGAAATGATTGCAAACTGAATTTAGATCAATATTAAATAGATTATGTTTATATTTTTAACCATTCAAACTGCTTTTATGCATTTTTACTTGCACATTCATACAGGATCTTGTTTTAAGAACTTTATATTTGACATCCAATCAGGATGAGTTATAGATTGATGCAGGAGCAGTGGATCGAGCTGCTGACCTTCTGATTACCAGAATAGCCTTGGTAAGGCTTACACTCAGGGCTTCATCAGGTGTCCCTGAACCATCCCTTAGATATGCTACTATGGGCCCGGGAACTTCCCATGATGCACTTCAGTTCCTCTCGGCTCCCTTCTTTTCATTCCCTGTGTGTTTATATGCCAGGACTCCTCTCCTGTTTAGTTTTCTATGAGCTGGTGTTATGTAAATAAAAAATGAATTGAACAGACGACCCGCTCTGGCTCCTGAGCCACAGCTGTGCACAGCTGCTGTGTTTGGCTCACAGTGTGACTAAACACCTAAAATTAGCCTCATGAAAGCGTCTCTAGAAACTTTTACATAGGTCTTTCACATAATCAACCATCAAAGTTGTTCTGACCTTCTTGTTGCTCTTAGATTTGGAGAATTTCTAGGTAATGTTTGGGTTATTATATCATCCTGTTCTGTAGTCCTCTGTGAAATGGGCGGTTTTATTTGCTTTATTTTTGAGTTTCCCTTAAAAACTGGATAATTCACCAGTTATCGCCTGTTTACAATATTGAATTTCTGGTTATTAATTGTGGCAGAGGTGTTATTGCATGTCTAATTTACAAGCAGTGTTGGCAGTGTGGTTTGCAGTCAAGTGTGAGCGCAGGAAGCCTTGTGTTGTCTGCTTTTTTTAGGTCCCCTGGGAGCTGATGGCTTGTTTTTGTGAAAAAAAAAAAAAAAAAAGACTCTAGTGCTGCAACTTCATATGCAATACGTGTTGAAATGTAAGGTTATAATTAAGATTGTTATTAAGAATGTCATGTTATATAAAGATTATTTAAAATAAAGCTAAAATATGTGGATTCCACTTTGACGTGGAGTTGCTTATAATAATCAATTTTCTTTTTTCTAAATTCATATTCTTCAGTAGAAAAAGGAAGCAAATGGAATTAAATCTGTACAGTGTGCTGTATATTTTTACCTTTATAAAGTCATACTTTGCATTAGCACACGTTTTCTACAGCACAATAATAGGAAGACGTATGCAAATTGTTTAAAAAATCTTTTTGTTTAAATAAGAGAGCAGACGAGAACACAGGAAGCGGTTTTTTTCTTTTACTGCCAATAAATAACACTGAAACCTGAAACATTATGACCTACTCAGAGCTACTTATAGACTTTTTAAAGGAATTGATGCTTTTATTTTGCATATGCTCCTATTGTAAAGACGGAGCTGCAAACACAAACAATAATATTCTCTGTCCTCACTTTCCCTTCCAGTTATGTGTTGTAACGTGAAAATTATCTAAACCTCTGCCCTCAAACCCCCCCGAGAGCCCTAGATTTCCAAAACAGGGGAAACGGTTATGAAATTCACCAGGACGAGAGCACACTGTCAGGCTGAAAACACTGCTGTCTGTAGGGGTTTGTGGTTTGACTTACAGACCGTCTTGTACTCCAGATGTTGGTGGTGTAAAAATTGTTCTTAGATGGCTTCTTTTTGAGCTCTGCCCACCATTTGAGAAAAATAAATAAAACAACAATTGAAGCTTTAAAGCAGCTTTTAAGCTTTCAAAATCAAAACTCTTTATATGCTTCACACAAGGTGACACGAAGCCCTTTTCGTAGAAAAAAATTAAGGTAAGAGGAAAAAAGCTGAAGGTGTCATGAAAAGACACATTGAGTACATTCCCTGTACTAATATACAGTTTCACCTTTTATTTTGTCCCTATAATTGTGTTATAAACAAAGAACAGAGAGAGCTTGTTTACTTGATCATCAAGTTTTTTGAAGTCTGAGAACAATTCTTGTAATTCTTATGAATTCTTATTGTGATAATGGGCAATTCTATAACATTGTTTTAATGTACTTGCACTTAAAATTTATATCTGTGTCCTTGACTTGACATCTTTAACCGCAGAAGCTGCATTTATTGTTGTTATTTCCCCACTGTATGAGCTAGAGTATTGAATGGAAAAGACCCCAGGATGGAGCCTTGAGGAACACCACACTGGTCTTTTACACACGCAACACCAAGCTTCATCACTTCATTTCACACATCAGTGATTCTGTTGCACAAAGCAGACCTTGTTCATCTTTAAACTTTGAAAGCCAACATGACCTACAAAGCTGAAAAAAATGTTTGCACACCATTTGGGTGGCCTGTAAAAGATGTAGCTTAGTAGAAGTAAACTGAAGAGTGACACAGAAAAGCGAAAAGTTTCCATAAGATATCCGCTCGCATCGGAAAAACATATTTTTAAAAGATGGCAGCTTCACCTCGTTTTACCTGTAAAACTGGAAAGTTGGACATGTTTGACTTTATAACTTCTGCACTTTTATACTGGTCCAGTTTAGGTTAAGACATTATACCCGATCGTTAAATCATTCATTAACTAGAGGCAAGGGTCAACTTTACTGCTGTTGGATTATACGGCACCCATCTTCAAACTCCTGCCCTCAGTTTGATTTCAACTATTACACAAGCTTCATCACTTCATTTCACACATTAGTAATTCTGTTGCACTGACAGCATCTTTCCAGAGACATATAAACGCCCGCCAAAGTAATCAAACCATTGCTGGTACATTATATTTTCCCAGGAACGCATTTTGCCATGATGACAGAGACAGACTCACATGGTGAAAATAGCAGTTGTGACAGATTTGGTGAGGTTAAGCTGATATTTGTGAGATTAAATTTGGTGATATGTTAATTTTTTTCTGTGCAGCCAGACTGCTGCTGGTAAGTCACAGATATAGAAAT